>NW_024377442.1:0-25000 GCF_016835505.1 Polypterus senegalus
TGTACTAAAAGTGGCAGTTGTATCATGTTTCACAATATACCGAGGGACATGGTCGTAATATTTCTTTAAATTCAAACACTGGTAACTGGATTGCCAAATTCTCAGTTCTTCTTCAGCCATTCCAGTCAGGACAGAAAATCTGCATTTCTTCTTAACCTTAAAATGAAGTTTGGAATGAAGAATCTGCCCCATTATCCCAGTACTTGCCTTCTCAAGAAGATGAAAGCCTGATTCCTCATTAACTGTTGGACAGCATCTTGTCTCTCTTTTAAAAAGAACCACCACACCACTTATCCCAGCCTCAGTGATAACATCAAGGTTATGTTAAAACACTCTGACTGGATCGCATCAACATCTGCAGTGTTTTTTAATCACAACTGGATACCAGGCATGGACCATCCCTGGGTGGAGTGTTATTATTTTGTATTGTGTACCTGTGTGAAGTTTTTCAGTAATTGGATTACTTTTAGGTTACTTTACTTTCCCAGGTATGACAATGTGGGTTTTTCCCCAACCATTTCATAATAACACCATAGCCTTTGTCCTAAACCATATTTCACTTTTAATTAAAACTAACGTTGCAGACATTGAATGTAGTGACAACATTTTTTTTTCTGGTGTCATAATAGATTAAATTACATTACCAGAGGCTTTTCAGTATTTAACCTTTCTTAATGCTGCCATTTTCTTAAAGTTAATTACAAATAAAATGTTTTAAAAGTATATTATTCATGTAATAAATTATAATTTTGACATTAATATTTTCAGGTTTTGAACTTCATGATTCATTTGTACTATTATATTTTATACTATGCCTCAGCAATTTTATTAACTTATTTTTGGTGTGACTGTTTATTTAAACATTTTCATTTTATTCATTGATACCAGTGCACCATTCAGAGTATTTGAACCCACTATATTTGAGTGTGGAATTACAGCTCTACAGCAGGTGATCAAAAAGCTCTAGTGCAGATTATGTCAAAAGGACAGAATTATCGGGATACAGCTTCTAGTAAATGCTGCCTCAGCCATGGGTACAGTCTATTTGAACAACTCCCATTCGGCAAACACTTCAGAGCCTTTTCTGTAGGGACCTCACGGTTCAAAAACAGTTTCATCCCAAGACCTATAAATGAACTCAATCAGTCCATCAAGTGCTCCCAATAGAACTGTTTGTACTTATAAGTACAATTACCTCCTCTAAACTTGCATTACAGTTGTAATATTGCACAAACTGAGCCACCTATGCTTTCATAGTTTATATTTTCATTGTTTTTCTCGTAGTCTTATTATTATTATTACTGTTGTTTTACCATTTTATTGGAAAATAAGTTTATGGAGGATTTGCATAATGAATCTCATTGTACCATACAATAACAATAAAGAAATTCAATTCAATAGAATTGAGCGCGTGTTACAAATGATGACAACTGGCTTCTAAGTCAATTTAGATTTCCAGGAGCTATATCCTTGGAGCTCTTGATATTATTTTTAAGATGAAATGCAGTAAAGTGTTTATATATTACATTATGCAGATAATTTGTAACTTCATTTAAATAATGTATACTGTTAATAATTAAGCGTGTGGATACGGTGGACAGCTCTAGTGATGAACTGGCACCTGCAAAGGGATTGTTCCTGCCTCGTGTTGTATGCTTGCTGGGACTGGTGTGGTCCTGGATAGATAGATGGATGGGATAATTAAACATGTACTACAAAGATATTTCAATGTTCTTTAAACTTTTGAAGAATCTGGTTCTAAGCTTACAGATGTGTTGACATCTATTAAAGAGCTGATTGTGAGGTGATTGGTTGTGAGAAAGAAAAGGATGGATAGGAATTGGGTTGGTATGTTTGAAAGAGACAGTAGTGTTGCAATAAATTATTTTATCGAGGTCATGCACAGTGTAGCAAGCATCTTGGGAGGCATCAACAGTCTCTGGATGGAGTGCCAGCTGATCACTACCACTGCACCACCGTGACCACATGCTTTAATTCCTATCATCACAAAAATGATACCAAGTATACATCTTAGTATTTAATTTGTAATATCGTTAAATTAAATCTTTAATATCATGAATGTAATGTCTTTTGTGTCCTGTGGGCATAAAGAAAGCCCATTTAAGAAGCATGTAGTGATTCACACACAGAGTAAATAAAAGAACATATACAAAACAAAGCATTTAATGTGCTACTTTGATTCTGATGGGATTTGAGAATCTATAAATCAAACCATTTTAAGATGAAATTTATGATGGTCTACTTTAATCATGTAGTTTATTTTGTCATTAAAGTGGAAATTTTGACATTTTTTCCTCTGTGTCCCAATTTTTTTTTTCCGCATACTAAATACGCTCCATATGACACTTCAGGCGGTGGGCTGCAGCCCGTGTTTTCTAACGACTTTGATATCTGGCCACTTCTTTCTTATTTCGGGAACTGTGCAGCTTTATGAACTTAAACTTTGTGTTCTCCACCACTCTGTCACTCAATCAACTTTCTTGTGTTCTTTATACCACTGCTTAAACCAACAAATAGTACATTTTTCCTTGCCACCACTTGGTATTCTGAAATTCTTCTTTATTCCTGTGCTTTTGAAATTGTCTTTTCATAGAACATGAACTTAAGAACTATTTTTATTGATTTGTATATTCAAAGATGCATAATTCTGGGAGGAGATGGGGTGGGGTGGGGTGGCAGGCACGTGCAGTACATTTCACACTGACTGGAATTTTGTAGCAAAGAATGTGGAAGTTGGTGTACACACAGATTTATGCATCTGGATGTTTTTGTGAGTACGCACATTTCTGTTTTTGTCCTCTCACCATATTTTAGTGTGAATTCTACTCACGTTGTTATCTGAGGCCCTGGTCTCCTCAAAAACTCAAAGTTTAAATATGTGTTTTATATATAACTAACTATATGGTATCCAGTCTCTTTAGTTTTCAAAAGAGGGAAAAAAAAAGCAGAAATACATTCTTGCTGCCATTTTGTACTTTTTCTTTAGTAAATGTCCTCAAAGTCTTATAAAGTACCAGGTAATCTGCTGCAATCATATCCTGAAACTCGGTCACATTGGCAAAATGGTGGATCCATTGAATGACAGACATTCTTGTTTGCTACATTTTGCTATAAAAGATAAGAAAATATTTTATATTTATTCTTAAAATGCATGCATATCTCCGTAGAAATGGTGCAACTTCAAAGTAAAAAAATACTAATAATAGTAACCTTAATATTTTAATGATCCTTGTATCAACATTATTCAATAGAAACAGTGCATTTAAAGATGAACACACAGCACTCATGTCATTTAAACATTGAAATATTTTGAAAATGTAATGATAAAAATTGTCCATAAATCATGTTAAACTCGATTATCCAATAAATAAGTATTTATGAAGTTTATCGTACAAAGTTTTGTTGGCCTATACATCTTTAAAACATTTGAAGCATGTCCTTATTGCCTTATGCGTAACTGAAACAGGCTGCTTTGTAAAATTCCTACATGGATTACTCAACTGAAAAAACAGACTAATTACAAATTGTTTCATAATATGGTTTAAAATGCACATGTATGCAAATTGCAGCACTCATTGATGTCAGTGTCTTCTCAATTAAAAAAGGACTATTTTATAATAAATTCATGGTAGCTATAGTGTGTAAAATGGTTTTCATGTTCAATTCAAAGACATTTTTAAAGGCCCTGAAGCTGATGGCAGAAAATGTAAGAGACTGTTGAGTTTCAAAAATGCTGTATTAAAAATGAATAAAAATCAATATTGTTAGCAGTGTAGCAGGTAATTTTATTTTACAATATCAGTGAATCCTGCAGCAAGCAATGCCCAGAGGATTCCACTCCAGAAAGTGATGACGAATATGAGAAAAAGATACATTAATTCTTCATATGCTCTGTAATTATTTGTCAAATACATTAATTCCCAAAATGTATCACTGTTTCAGTTTCTTTGTCTATATTTCTTCTTAAACTTCAAATGAAAACACAGATTGGCATATGCATTTTGGAGAAACACTGATCTTCACTGAATCTTATATTGACTCAATAAGAACATAACTGTCAGCTTGTCAAGTTGAGACTCAAATCACCACTCAACAGCTCTTAGCCAGACCCAACAGTGGTAGAAATCAAACATGTTAATTAAAGAAAGAAACTAATCCTATACCATGACAAGTCTGCTAAAAAAAGTCAGAAAAGTTGTCCATCTGCATCATTTATTTACCTTTGCAGCACCCTTCTGAAGAGGAAGCATTCATCACAAGTCTGTTACAGTATGATGAGAATGGTCAAAATATTAAGGGTATAGGTCTATTTTATAAGCAAACTACAAAATACCCACTACCAGATGTGCTAAAGAAGCAATGAAAAAAAAAGGAAACATTTTGAAAATAACGTAACATGATTGTCAATGTAATTGTTTGTCACTGTTGTGAGTGATAAGTGTTGCTGTCATATATATATATATATATATATATGTATATATATAACACACACACATATAAACATATATATATAATACCCATAATATACATATAAATATAGACAATATATGGGGGAAAAAACCCCCAAACCACTTCGTGGAATTCTTTACATTGGGTGGTGGCAGGATACATTGTCCAAAAAACAATGATAAGGACAGGATCTGAACACAGTACCCCGGGGGATGAGTCCCCGATCGTCGCCATACAACAGGCCCAGGCGGCTAAAAGAGAACTGGAGCAACAAAAAGGCTTGGCCCGAGGCCGGAGAATAAGACCTGATCCGCCCCCGGGCCCCCCTGGTTTGGGCCCGGGGCGGGCATTTGGAGTCATCCCGGGGGATTTTGACGAGGCCCCCCGGAATGAATGGACGGCCCCGGTGGGCCTTTTTGGCGCCCTACCTAAAGGGCCCCGAACGCCTTTACAACCCCCGAGGGGGAGCCCCCCAGGCCTCCAAAAGGGGAGATCCCCCCCTAGGCATGCCGGCCAGCAGGCGGCAGAATGGAGAACCTGGAAATTTCGACCCGGGGAAGCTGGCCCCGCAGGCCGATTTCTAAAGATGGGGGGGGGGTCGGCCGAGGTCCCCAAGCTGGGAAGGTATTTGGGAAAAGTGGCCTGTGGGGGCCGGCCCCCACCTGCTCCCCCAGGCCCGGAGACACCCATATAAAGACATGTCAGGACCCGGAGGTCCTGGGGAGCTAGGGCCACCAAGCTGGGGGCCCAAAAAGGCAAGGGGGGGAACGGGATGGGTGGCCCCCCCCGGCCCCTTCGGCGTTGGGAGGCCAAAAAAAGGACAGTCTAGAGCATGCTGGGAGGGGTGGTGGAAGACACGGATTTCGGCGTTTGAAGCGTGGCAGCTTTTTTAAAACATTCTAAAAATTAAGACACTTTTCAAATTTATTTACACAACGAATTAACCCGGAAGTAAACCGCTCAACCTGGGGGTAAGTAAGTTTGGGGTTTAAAAATTATATTGATCAATTTTTTTGAGTCTGTTGTCAGGGGGCCTAAAAACAGCTACCCGGGAAACACCTGCTACCAAGAGAACCCGTCCTCAAGATTCCCCGGGCCTCATCCCCCCCAAGGATATATTAAATTATTAGATTCTATAGATGGTTTTTGGGGATTTGAGGGACCCCCCCCAAATTCACCCAGGGTTCCAGAACCTCCGACAATCTCAAATTCAGCCGGGATCAGGTGGGCGGCTTGCTCCCCAAAACGTCCTCCGGAGCTGGTCTTCCTGACAGAGGAGGACCCCCGGATCCCCCAAAGCACAATGGGGGGCGGTTTGGATTTTGGCCCGCATAGAGACCGGGTTCTGGCCTCCCCGAGCGGGCGGAAGGCGGGGTTGAACAAACAATCAAGTATTTTCTCCAACCAATGAAGATCCCAAAAAACGTAAAAACATCACCTTTCACGGGTACAGTTGGACCCAAGGGGCAGAAGCAAAAACCTCGCCCATGTGGCAAATTACATTTTAAACAGGGATTTTGTTAAACCACGGGAAAGAGCTAAAAAGGGAAAAAAATTTTAGCGTAATGATAAATTTCAAAAAGAAATTTTGGACAAGAGTTCTGTTCCCAAACAAAAATTCTAAGGGGGGCCGTCATTTCTGTGGACAAGCTCTCATCAACAACAGGTGAAAGGGCGGGGTGACGACTGGCATTAAACATCAGGTCCGTTTATTTTTCTTATGGGGATTCACTGGGTATGAGCAGGGGAAAAAAAAAAAAAGTGTATACCCGGTTTAGATGATGGGATCCCTGTTCCCCCGCCCCCCCACATCTAACCCCTTTTTCTTTTTACTTTTTTTCTTTTTTAACCTGTATCATCTTTTTTTCCTTCTTTTTGCCTTTTCTAACTTTACATCCGCTGCAAATCACAAACTTTCCAAATCGTGACCAAACCCCCCAACAAACACTAGATTAAAATTTATTACTTTTATAAACAAACCACAAACACTTTTGGTTCTGTCGTTATTATTATTAATTTTATTATTGTCTGATTTTATCACAGTATTATTATCAGAATGATTATTTTATTATCAGCTTTAGTATTATCATCACATTATTTTTATTATAACACTATTTTTTAATTTTTTTTTTTTTTTATCATTAGCACTATTTTTTCAGCATTATTATTATTATTTATTTTCAGCATTCAAAATTTTTATTATCATCAGCATTAATAATATTATAATTATTAGCATTTTTTGCATATATTTTTTTATTTACTTATTTATTCTTTATTTTATTTATATATATATATATTTTTTTTTTATTTTTTTTTTATTTTTTTCTTCAGTTTAAAATTTAAACTTTTTTATTTTAACAAACCTGGGCACCATACATTAGCTAATCACACCAAAACTATGGGTACTGGTTTGTCATTTGGGAATGTTCATGGAACTGGCTCTAGAGAGAAAGAAAAAAGTTTTTGATCGTTTAAAAAGACTGCGGCAGATGTTGTCTTATTACAAGAGACTCATAGGTCTGCCACAGTTCAATAACTTAAAACATCTGAGTTTCCCACATTTCTCCCCCGCCATAACTCTGAAAAAGGGTGAATTTTAAACAAAAAAATACAAATTTCAAAGTATTGGACACAGTCCGATCCAGATGGTAGATTTATAATACTAAAATTTTATACAAAATCAAATTATGTATTGTTAGCATATACTGTCCAAACATAGAACCCGATTCTTTCATAATTTTTTTTGTACTCCCAACATTGGACCCCATTATACTTGCGGGAGTTTTTAATTTTTGGGATGGATCATTCTTCGACAGGCTCATCAGCTGGGACTCAGCGAGTTGGCATTCCACAATATAGTCAAACAGTATATGAGTGATTAGGGGTTTTGTGATGCATGGCATCTTTTTTTCCCAGCTAATATCTTTTTCTCACATTTCATCACTCCCCCGTTTGGACTTTTTTTAGTCAGCAGCTCATTACATTTCAGCCCTTTTGGGAAACCCTATAGTTGTCAGATCATGCCCCATTTCTTTAACTCTGTTAAATAAAAAAACAATCCCATCAGGTAAAACGGGAGGTTTAATACGTCACTGCTTAAAGATGAAGGTTTTGTGGAATATTATAAAAAAGTGGGTTTATATTTAAAAACCTGACATTCCTGGAACATCAGATCTGTTCTCAGGAAAAGCAGTGATGAGAAAAAAATTTTCCCTTCTACAAAAAAAAAAATAGAAAAAAAACGTATTCAGGGTTGAAGAAATCATTAAGTCTGAGGCACCCCAGAAAAAAATTAAAAACAAATTCAAAAGTAAACTAGAACTTAAAGGAATTATTGAAAAAAACACAATTTTAGACAAAGACTACGAAAAAAAATTTTAAACACGGTAATAAATCAGGCAAGTTTTAGCCAACCAGTTAAAAAAAAACAAAAAAACTCCATATCTGCTTTTAAAAAGACTCAACTGGGAATAAAATTATATCCCCGAAAGAATAAAAAACACTTTCAAAATTTTAAAAAACCTTGTACTCACCACAGATTAACCCATCAGATAATGAGATCAATAGTTTCAGACAGGAAAATATTTCTAAATTATCAGATAGCCAAGCTACAGTCCTGGACTCGCCATTAAACAGATGATTGGGTTTAAACCCCTCCTAAAAAAGGCTCCGGTCCCGATGGGTTTCCAAAAAGAGTTCTAAAGAATTCTGGAATTTTGGGGCCAACATTCTTCAGAATGATTTTGAAATACAAAATGGTAGACTACGAAACAGAAATTTAAACATTAGTCTCCTGTTAAAACCAGGCAAAGATCCCATATTTCCCCACCAGCTATGCCCAATTTCTCTTAAATGTTGACCTGAAAAAAATTTGTAAAGCCCTTGCAAAAAATTAAAAAGGTAACCCCCTTTTATAATACATCCAAACCCAAAATGGTTTCATTAAGGGGGGACATTCATCCAGAAAATTTACGTAGATTACTAACAATAGACTTTTCTTATAGCAGAAACATGGGAAACCCGATTATTTTTCGATGCAGAAAAAGGGGTAGGTTAACTGGAATTCTTATTTGCAAATTTACATAAATTTGGTTTTTAAAATTTTTCATAAACTGGGTTAAAATTTTTACAGTTCCCAAAACCCAGGACAAATGACCAAACATCAGATAGTTCTGTCTTCAGAGGGGGCCAGGGGGGGGTTTTCCCCCCCCGCTTTTGCTGTCTTTATTGAACCACTAGCAAGCAATCAAGGCCACAGTTATTAAAGGCATAAAATGTAAAAACATAGAACATAAAATCAGTCTTTTTGCAGACTGTTCTTTTCTTAGTTCTCAAACCTCTCTCCCACAATTGAAATAATAAAAACCTTTTAAGGGTTTCCCGATTTTCAATAAACTTTAAAAAACCCCAGTTCTTCCAATTTAATTTTCTTTGTCAATTCCCCCTTTAAAACACAATTGGGAAACAGGGGTTTAACAACCTGGGATTCATTTTCTCCCAGGGTGGAATCTAACTAAACTAAACTACATCCCACTATTAAAGAAAGTGGAAGATGATCTTCTAGATAAATCCTTTCTGATATCACTTATGGGAGGGTTGCCACAATTAAAATGATGGTTTTACCAAAATCAATTACTTATTTTCTATGATTTCCCAAAAAAGCCATCACCCATTGGTTTGATCCTGGACCTCCATCACTAAATTCCTTTGGAAGGGTAAACCTCCACAATTGCTTAAAAACACTACAGAGCCAAAGATAGAGGTTGGATCTCCCCAAACCCATCATTATTTCTTAGCCAACAGGCTCCCAAAATATACCAAGAAGTTTTTTTTTTAAACCCGCTGGGTGAGTCCTTTTGATGTAGAACAGACCTTTTAAAATAGGCTTTCGGACCTACGTTTTTTGCTCAAAAAAAAAGAAAACTAAAGCTTTTTAAAATATTTAAAATCAGTACCCCCTGACGCATGGTGGGAAAATCTAAAAAAGACGGTCTTCACTAATTCCATGCAGACCCCCAAAAATTGGGAAAAATCCTGACTATTGCAAAACAATAAAAAGATAACCCCCCATACGGAAAATAAAGGAATTCTATACATGGAACACATGTTGAAGGATTGGGTTTATTCCCTTTAACAGAATAGCTCCCCAAATTTGGGGTAGACAAAAAAGATTTTAAAATTCCAAATTAAATCAGTAGTTAAAGAAAAATTTTAAACTTAAAGTAGAATTACAAAACCACGGGTTTTTAGACTTTTGTAATCTCAAACACCCCAAATTACTGTCTAAAGTATAAAAATTTACCAAAATAGATGTAAATAGCAATTCCTATGGAAATGGGAGGAGGATCTTTAGTTAGCTTTGATCAGACTTTTGGTCCCAAACCTGTTTAAAAAATTTTAAAACGATCAGAAACCCCAATTTACAACTAATTCAATACAAAATTTCACAGGTACACTATACAGGTCATCGGATGTTCAGGGTGGGTTTTAGCCTCGACACCTGCACCACTGCACAGACAACATTCCTGACAGTTATATCCCGCCCGTGGGCATTCCCCCTGTTCAGAGATTCTGGGAAAATTTAAGACCGCAAAGTGTCAAATGTGATACCCCAAACCCCCCCTTTTTTCTTTGGGGAAACCCGAGGGGGCCCGTTGAAACAAATTTTTCCGTGGTTCTTACTGCCATACATCCAAAAAAATATCCTCATAAACTGGAAAAAAAAAGATAATCTTGTTAACCATAAGAAATCTTTTTTGGTCTAAAACCTTTAGACAGCCTCCATTCAAATCAACCCCTTTTTTTTGATCGGCCATCCCGGCGAATGGAGGTCATTGATATGGTCCCGGGATGCTGTGGGATGTGGTGGAGAGTCTGGTTGGTATCTGGAGGATCCCCGGGGGGGATTATTGGGGGGTTTGGGGTGGGGTCTCCCCCTCTGGTGGTGCTTTGGGTTACCTCCGGGGGGGGGCTTCTGGGGTTGTGTGGGGCCTTGGGGTCTTGGCGGTGGCTGGTCCTGCCTAGTGGCCCTTTCCCCCGGGGGTTGGGTGTGGGCCTGGTGGCTTAGGGGTTTGGGGGCCCCCCCGGATGGGGAAATTTGGGGCCCCGGGGTTGGGTCCTGGGAATTCGCCGGAAAAGGGGCCGCGTGGGCAGTTCCACCATGGGGGGTGTCCGGGGGGGGAGGATAGCTTTATCCCGGGGGCAGTCTTTCTTAACCCGAATTTGAGAAATGGGGGATGGGGGTAAAAATTCTGCTGGGTGGTGTGGGGTTTGGGGGCCCCAGACTGTGGGCTCTGTGATTTCTGCTTGGCCGGGTAATAGGCTGGGGCCTCCGTGCCCGGGGGTTTTACGGAGGTGCTTTGGGGGGCCCGTAGGGGGGTGGCCCCGGAGGCTCAGGCCCCCCCAGCCGTTTCCCCCCCATCCTCAGACATTTTCCTCCTGCTCCCTTTACATCATCCACAAACATGCACATAGGGCCGGGGTGGGGGCGGGGGGGGGTATGGATCCCCTTTCCCAGTCCGTGGCACCTACACCCCAATTTTTGCCCTTAAACACTTCCACAAAAAAAATTCCCACAAATCCCCTTGGGCCTTGGGAGTGGGCACACCCCCGCATCCCCGGGGGGAAAATTTTAGCCCCCCACCCAGTGGGTGTCCCCCCCAATTTTTCTCACCTAGTCAGGGGAGTTTTTGGGGGGGGCTTTTGTTTGGGATCGCTTTTAGGCCACATGGTGCGGCCTGCCCGCCCCCCAAACCCCAAAAAAAACTTATACACACACCAACACTACATTAAGCAGGGGGGGGAGACTAGAGGTCTTTTCACCTCTGTTCCAGAGCCGGGGGTGGGGGGCTGGGGGGGAGCTGGCCCCGCCGTGGTCTGGAGTGGTGGGTTGCTTTTTTCCGTTTGGGTGGGGGTGCCCCTCACTTTACCCCTGGGGCGGGCAACTTTGGGGCCGGAATGGCAAATCGGTCGCAGCACCCCGGGAAAGTTAGTAGGGGTTTGGGGGTGTGAATGGGTGTCTGGGTAAACCTTTAAATCTTGGGTTGTATGTGTATGTGAGGCATGAGGGAGGGAGGTATGACTGTGTTTGTGTGTGACTGTATATGTCAGGTGGGGTTTTGGGCCCCCCCCTCCTGGACATCTGGCAATACAAACATTTCCCACCCCCCTGCCTTGCACTTTTGGTTCCCCCCGGGGGCTGCCTTGGGATCTGGTTCCCTGGGCCTGTTGGCTGGGGGGGTGGGGCCTCGGGGCCCGGGCTGCTTTCCCGGGCCCCCCCCACTCGAGGGGCCCCTGCGGGTGGGGGGGGAGGGGTTGCCTTAATCCCATTCCCTGCTGGGTTTGGACCCCGGGTTTCCCCGCCTCTCTGGGTTTGGGGCTTCCTTTTGGGGCCCCCCGGGGGTTTCCAGGGCCCGGGGTGACCTCTGGATCTCTGGGCTTGGAACCCTCCATCTTCCGCACTTTTTGGGGGCGGTCTGTGGCCCTTCACACTCCTTTGGGTGCCCTATGGAAACCTTTCACATCTGCTCAACACAGGTGCTCACATGGTGATTTCTAAGTATGACTTTAACCTTCTAATTTGTGGTTAAACATAATAAACTTGTTGTCCCTTTTATTATCTTCATGTAGCTGATGCAGCAATGTTTTTGTCTTGTGGTTTGTTTGTCCCCTCTCTTTCTGCAGGTCTAAGCGGATTCTGGTTCATTTATTGTTTATTCTATGAAACCCCCTTTACCTCCATCTCTTCCTTCTCTCTCTTCTTTTCTTTCACTTTTGTCTCCGTGTCGGTTCGAATCAAAAACATCTAAAAATATTTTTAATAAAGTTTGGTATCGGGGCGGTACGTCAGCAGAAGTTTAACGCTCCACCTGAGAGAAAAACTGAGGCTTCGCCAGCATTCAGACATCAATTCGGGATTGCTTCACAGCCGAACAGGACAGGGAAAAAAAAAACCCAAAAAGAGAAACCGGCCTCCGCTGTTACAAGTGTGGAGAGTCCGGCCTACCGACCTGTCCCTCAATTCGACTATGGAGCCGATGGACTGCACCTGGGCCCCCAAAGGGAAAAGGTATTGTCCCCTGCGCACCTCAGCTCAAACACGTTGGATGGACACTGGTGGCTTTGTTTGACTCCGGCAGCAACATCACCATTGTTGTTTCGCCGTTATGAAATTCCCGCGACAGTGGCTCAAACAGCATTTCAGGTCACATGTGTGCACAGAGGACCAAATCTTACCGTTCGCCCGGTGCTTCATTACCTGGAAGGGCGGTTCCATTTTGATGGTCGGTGTTGCCGAACCCCACCCGGGTAATTTTGGGACAAGACTGGTCGCAAACAAATTGCGGTAAGCGACGTCCTCCCAAAGCCTCCTTAAGTCTGGCATGAGGGGCAGGCCCCCTTCTGACCTCACGCCATGCTCTGGGGCAAGCCAAGATGGCGCAGGCACGTTGGGGATGTTTCTCGAGCAACGGACTCTGACCCGAGTATCCGCCGGGAAGGTACAAGCCAGGGAACAGCCGCACACCGCTCACAAGACCAACTGAGCAATTTAGATCATCAATTTCGATCCAGCCTGCCTCATATAAAGGGAGCAGTGGAATGATGATTCCCTGGTTTGCCGAATGCATTGTTCTGCCAGGCAGCTCACAAGCTGACGGTTCCATGCCGGAGCCCTTCTTTGTACTGGAAAGCGATCTGCTGATCAGTAGCAACAACGAGGGGTGAGGTGCGAAGTTGTTGCTAGTCCGTGTACCTTCCGGGGAGGTGGTGTGAACTGAGGCGCTCACCTCTTAGGCACCCACCTTGAGGCCGAAAGAAATGGAAAGAGTCAAACTCCGTTTTACTGGCCGGGATCCGAGGAGGTTAAACTGAAAAATATCGCACAGGAATTAGTCAACTTATTTTCAAGAGTGGGTATTCCCAAAGAAGTCCCTCACGATCAGGGTACCCCTTCACCTCGGATACGTTCAGGGAGGTTGCCAGATTACTCAGAATAAAGCACCTAAAGACGGTCTGTCTACCACCCCAAACAGACGGGTTGGTAGAGCATTTAACCAGGCGCTGAAACAGATGCTTCGCAAGGTAGTCAGCCTGATGGCAGGAATTAGGACCAACTCCTACCGCTAGTGCTTTTGCCTACCAGGAGGTACCCCAGGCCTCTCGGGCTTCTCCCCTTTGAGTTATTGTATGGATGACAACCCGGGGCTTTTAGACATACTAAAGAGGGCTGGGAGGAGGAGGCCCTTCCCTCCTCCAATATATTGGAGTATGTCGCGCAGTTACGACAGAATCGCTAAAATCAGGCCTATCCTAAAGACCCCCGTGACAGTGCGCGACAGCTCGGGCCCCGGTGTTATAACCGCAACTCTGTCCCCCGAGGTTCCTCCCGGGGATCGAGTGATGGTGCTCGTTCCACCTCCCACTCTAAGCTGCTAGCTCATTGGCAAGGGGCCCTCGAGGTTAAAGAAAAGGGCTCATCGACTATTTGGTTCTCCAGCCTAATCGTCGGCCGAGGAAGGATCTACGTCAACTTATTAAAACTGTGGAAGGACAGGGAAGAGGTCCCACATCCAAAGATCCCTCTCCTTATTAGCTGGCGTCTGCCCTTAACCTCGGTGACGAGGCTGACACCCTTACAACGGCGTGGGGATAACCCAGGTCATCCACGCCAACCCTGAAGTGGTGAGCGAGTCACCTGGTTGGACCACCCTGATTGCGCATGATATAGTCACAGACCCCGGGTGATCGTTTGGGAGATGCCCTATAGACTCCCGAGGCAAACGCTGAAGTGGAACTGTAGGTCAGCGTATGTTGGATATGGACATCATTGAGGAAAGCCACAGCCCCTGGTCTGTCCAATCGCCCTCGTTTCCAGCCAACGGCCCTGGAGATTTTGTAATGACTTTAGACATCTAAACCAGGTCTCAAGTTCGATGCCTACCCGATGCCCCAAATTGCACTACCGGCGGCTGGGTGCGCCGATGCTGCTCCCCTTGACATGACAAAAGGTATTGAAATTCCCTTTTAAACGGCATCCGAAAAGAAAACGGCCTTTAGCACCCCTAGTGGACACTGGCAGTACAAAGGGCCTCCCATTTGGGCTGCAGGGCTAGCGACCTTTCGAGTGTGGTGGATAGAGTGCTGAAGCCCACCAGTCCTATAGTGCTACCTACCTTGATGGCTGGGCATCTATTCCGGCATAGGGGAGGAACATCTATTGCAGGTCTCAGCTGTCCTCGCAACACTGGCTAAAGCCCGGGCCCCTGTATTAACCCCCGTAGGTGTTTCTTTGGCTTGATGAGGCCAAGTATTTAGGCTACCTTGTGGGGCGAGGACAGGTGGGACTATTTCAAAATCAAAGACATCCTGGGATGAGTCCGAATACCAAGAGACAGGTGCAGGCTTTCCTGGGGTTGGCCCGGGTACTACCGGTTCGTCCCATTCTCGAGGCAGCACCCTTGACTGACTTGACAAAGAAGGCACTCCCCTTCATGTGGTTTGGGCACAAGGCAGAACCGCATTCAGTGACTTAAAAGGCCTAATGTGACACCTATATTGGAACCCCCGATTTTACCTTACCCTTTATTCTCCCGACCGATGCTTGGACACGGCCTGGGTGCCCTGTTGAGCCAAAGCATGATGGTGTCGGCCCCGGGTGTACCTACCAAAACTGCTGGAGGGGAGACCGGTTTTGGGGGGTGGAGAAGGGCCCGGCCATTGTCCGTGACTTATCCCCGGTACTACCTGTTGGGTCTGAGTTCACTCTAGTGACTGATCCCCTGCGCGCAGTGGATGCCCTTCATAAAGTCAACCCCGGGGTCACCAGGTGGTTTCTGGACTTACACCCCTTAAGTTCCGCTTATCGCGTGGCCTTCAGGCCAACCCCCTGCCCCCCCTCTTTTCCCCGACCTCTCGGTTAGGTCCGCCCGCCCCGGGGCTTGGCTAAGGGGGGTGCCCACATCCAGTAGGGGCGGATGGCCAAAAGCATTAAAGGGGCGTTGGGCGGGGGGGAATGGGGGGGTATAACCCTTTTTTCCTTTTTTTTCCCCGAACTAAAGCGCCTCCCCCCCAAAGGCACTATCCCCGATACCCCCACTTCCCTTCCCCAATCTTCCCCACGCAACAGTCCCTATCCCTCCCCTCCTTCCCAACATTCCTCCACTTGACTCCTCCCCTATAAAATGGCTGATGCCTGTATGGCGTCGGGCAGATGAATATTTTTTTTTTTTCTGTTTTGACCTGTTTTTTTTTTTCGAAATGTATAGACAATATTGGGCCGGAAAAAAAACAAACCTTTTTGACTGTTTGGAAATTTTTTACAAATATATTAAAACACCACAAAATATATATATATATATATATATATATATATATATATATATATTACATATAACACATACATATACATAAAAACATATAACACAAAAATATATACAGTATATATACATACACACAATATAAAACAAAATTGCATAAATATCACAAAATACATAAACCCAAAACACACACATATATATATATATATATATATATATATATACATCTTTGGGGTGCGACAACGTTGGGGGTGCCAAAAACCATGAAGGAAGAAAAAAAGAAAAAAATTTAAAATCTTAATTTATTTATCCATTCCCAAAAAATTTAAATGGGCAGGCTATTTTATCAGTGCAACGCTGTTTGTTAAACGGATCCCCCTTACGAAGTCTGCCTGGATATTATGAACTAATTATCTGTTCAAGTTCTATTTAAATTTTAAAAAAAGGGAATTTTTTTTTATCGACAGAATATTATTCGAATAAATAACTCAAAAAAATAACTTTTAAAAAAAATAATATTTTTTTCCCCATAAAAATATCCGTCTAAATTATACAAGTTAGAAATAAAGTAAGCGAAAGAACAAAATTCAAATTTCTTTACTCTTTGTAATTTTTTTATAAAAAATAAACAAATTTTTTAAAAATCCCAAAAGTTTTTTCACCATAAAAAAAATATCCTATAAAATCAAATAGAACATGGTGCATAACAAAACCAAATATAAATTAAATTTGTTCTTTTCAGCAATAACAAATCAAATCATTCAGTTGTCTTTGCTCTTATGTCATTTTATCAGAGCTGGACACTGGCATTTTTTTGCACAAGTTCGTTTATGTTTGGTGTGAGGTTCTGTGTTGTGGAGATTCTCAGGATGGACTGCAGGTGCTCATCAGTGAGGCGACTCCAGTGTGCTGTTTGTTAATCTTCATGACTGAGAAGAGCTTCTCACACAGATATGTGGTACCAAACATGCACAAGGTTCGAGCCGCATTTAGAAGGAGCTGGGCATTTTGCGGGAATGGAGTGAATAAAATGTGCGGGCCGTGCAGTATCGTTCTTTGCCTTCAGTGTGCTATTACACTGCAGCTCAATCACCTCCATCTGAATCTGCACAGGTGCAGTTTCCACATGACGCAAATGGGTTTGAAACAACTCAAAATTCTTTTTGTTCTTAAAAGTCACCAAAGCGCCGTGCGAACTCAGTCGCCAGTGCGCTCAGTTTATCAACAAAGTGCGTATTTGGGAACACCGTAGGTGCCGACTTGGTTCAACATTACTTGGCAACAGGGAAAGTGGGGCAAGTTGCACTGGTGCATTTGTGTCTCCCATAAAAGTAGCTTCACTTAAAATCACTTTGTGATTTTGCAGGTAAAACGTCTGCTGAAGTGTCAGATTCTTCTTTAACTCTTCTGCGTTCTGTATCTTGTGCATTGCATTCAGGTCTTTCAGGTTATCTTGATGTTTTGTCTCATAGTGCTGTCCTAGATTACATTCTGGAATTACAGCCACATTAGCTCCACAAATGAGACACACAGGTTTACCGCAATGTCAGTAAACATATACTCAGCCTCCATTGGTTTTAAAGGCTCTATGTTCAGAATCCCCTTTTCTCTTTGGCATCGTGTGGCCTAGCCGCAATAACTTGCAGCATCATAAGCTAGACTTGATTAGCTGTATTTGGCAAGGCAGCTGAAGCGCTGCATTATGGGATCTGTAGTTTATTGTGTTACAGCGCTTTATATCCCCGCCGTGTACAATAATATATAAAATGATCTCACGGGCCGATATAATTACACCCGGGCTGGATGTGGCCTCGGGCCTTGAGTTTGACACATATGGACTAAATAGAACTTGAAAAAGATATATTTTTCAAATGTGATCGCTACAATTCAGATCGAGTTGTACGCTTACTACAGTACATTGAGCCGCGTGCCTGCATGCTTCAATAAGCTACCCTCCTTCGCTCTTACTTTTTACCGTTCATCTAATGAATACACTGAGTATGGCTTTACCAAAACAATCATTGATCGCATGAATAAAGTATCCATTATTCATAAAGCTTCAATTGGTGATCTGTCTTTCTGTGTTAAGCATATTTTTCATCGTCTCAAACCAAGGGATGCGAGGCTAAAATGAATCAGGAGCGGCGTACATACTCAGTGCATCCCTCTCGGGAATCGATCCTCGGCACTAAGTGAAGCCTCTACTAATTCCAACAGGCGTGTGGTTTTGTCTATTTAGCGTAACAGTGTAAGTTAGTTTTTGTCTTTGGAACTGTTGCTTTTTGTCTACACTGTGTCAGTTCCGTGAGCAGCTGAATATGGTTTATATGTCACTGCTTCGCTTCTAATTGTTTAGCTGCCTTCTTAATTATATTATGTATGTTTTCTTCAGCGGTTTTTGGAGCTCTTCCTGGTTTTCTACGTCTGCGTGATTACGTGGGCGGTGTGATGATGTCACGAAACTCCGCCCACGGCATTTGAGCTCAACTCCATTACAGTATATGCAGAAAATAGCTTCCAGTTATGACCATTCGTGTAGAATTTCGAAATGAAACCTGTCCAACTTTTGTAAGGAAGCTGTAAGGAATGAGCCTGACAAATTTCAGCCTTCTACCTACACAGGAAGTTGGAGAATTAGTGATGAGTCAGTGAGTCAGTAAGTCAGTCAGTCAGTCAGTGAGGGCTTTGCCTTTTATTAGTATAGATAAATTTAGATAACAGTGTCAACAAGGCATACATTTACTCTGGTTGGCTTTTGGTCCTAAACAAAATGACTTATTAAAAAATAAAATTCTCTTTTATTATGTTCTTGTTCTTCTTATATTATTTGGTTTGAGACACCAGCCTTGATATTTCTATGTATGTAACCACTGTCCAGTCTTGTTGTTTACAGGACATGTTCTGATCTCTTAGTCATCTTTTTACTACATCTTTTTATTTTGTGTACAACCTCATCCTTCCTCCTAGTACACTTGTTTAACCATTTCAGTAGCTTCCTTTGGGACATTTTAAACAAATTCTTATATATTTCAGTATATACTGCACAAAACAATAACTACTGTTACCTCTAAATAATTCTCCACCCCAATCTATTATAATGTATTGTAACACATAATTAAAAAGCAGCTTGGACTACACTGTACTCCTTTTGAAAAACCTGTCCATGTTGTTGATCACTGCTATGTGGAAAGAAATGCATGTTTTATCATTGGCTAATACTAGAGCATATTTTAATAACTGACAGGTAAATTTCTTCATTGTCGTTTATTAATATTACCTTCAGGTATGTATAAATGAAAAATAAGACAAACAATATACTGTATAAATGATTATTTCAGAACTCTGATATTTATTGATCCTGAGCAAGATATTTCAGAAGTTGAAATTTATTTTTAACGCTAAATTAAAGCCAGTCTAGAACATTTGTGTGTGAAGCCTGAAGAATTTGTGTATCTCCCGTTAACTACTTCAATGAAAACTTCTCACAATATAAATATTTAAGTGACTTTTTTTTGTACTGCATCTTGTCGAAAAAATCAATCCTAAATTTACTACTTCAGTGGTTTATTTAATTCATTCATAGCCTTGATGTTAACGTAAGCTATCAAAACTCCATTTAACATATTTAGTGATGATGACAACTAAACAGTGAAAATAATTCTAAATTTAAATTTTATGATCAGTTGTATATAAAACATACTCTCAGATCCTGAGAAGACATAAATATTAAATTACTATGTCTTAAATTAAAAGCTTATACAGACATTGCAACTAGCTTCCAATAACTTGCAATGACTTTGGGTATACTGCAATATTCATGTTAGCTCCATGCCTTTTCAGGCTGAACTTTTCTTTTGTGTGTCTGTGTGGAAACGTCTCAAAATGTCATAACTTAAAAGCACTTTGTTCAGTTTGTATTTACTTCTTTGCAGGCACCATCCTTATAAATAAAGAAAAAAAGTGCACTTGTTCAATTACCAGTTTGCTCCCCGAGTGCACACAGGGTTGTGGTGGATGGGGTGGTGTGTGTTTCCATTTGAAGGGCCCTCGGGTGGATACACGTGCCTGCTACCCGTCATGTTCTTCTGTACAACTGTGATGTTTGGAATTTGCAGTGCTGCAAAGTAAGTAACTAATCGACCGACATTTGTCGTGGTATACAAGTCAGATGTGATGTGGGGTGCTGCGAGTGTCGGTAACATAGGCACAGTCGGATGAGATATCATTTAGGCTGGACACATGACCAGGGAGAAAGAGGAATGTTAGACTTGGGTCATGTGGTGGTTGACCAGGGATAAAAGCCACTCTTTTTGCAAAACAAGCAGTTCATTTCAGACCAGGAGAAGGTCAATATGAGAAGAATTACAAGAAGAATGAGAAAATTAAGGCTGCACATTTATAGGCAGCAGAATAACTATTATTTTGATTGCGGGGTAAGCCAGCTTTTCCTCTGAGATAGTTTTGGATAGCGAGAGAAAAGCAAGCTAAAGGTTTCTTCTTACTAATGTTCTGATTCTTTGGAGCTTGTTAAATAAGGGATTGATCTGCTTTTTGTTTAGATTTTTTTAAGGTGTGTGATATGTGATGAATGTAATTGTTTTTTAACTTTTAACTTTTTTAACTTTAACAGGTGTTTTTCATCTTAATTCATTATTGCAATGTTTGTGTGCATTTTTTTGATATTTTCTCTATTGAACATTTGTTTCCATCAAATGCATCTTTTTATTTGTTATTGTCCCATTGACTCACACTCCCAATACTTCATGTCCCTGAATTCCTGCTAAAAACAAAGGTATCAACACTGGATTATGACAGTGTCAGAAATAACTATACCAATCATGAAAATCCAAGCACTAAGTGAATCATTCAATGATATTTTGAAAGAGGTTATGTGTTTAATGGTATTAAAAGGCCAAGACAGTCACAGTGTATGTCTATTAAAGGGGTATGAACCCTTGATATTTTTAGTTCATTAAATGCTTCTTGCTGTTCTTTGTTTCAGTTTACAAACTGAAATACTGGTTATTGAAAAACAACCATTCAAAAAATTACAATATAACTATCATCCTATAGATGCACAACTGTACTTTTTTTATATATTAATAACTATCTATTGCTACATACATTATTGATTATTTAAATTTTTTAAACAGTTAAATTCTTATAGTCTTTTGATCTTTTGTTTCTTTTATCTTGTAGAAAGTAAAGCCATCAAACAAATTAACCTCTAGTCCCGTACCTGTGAAAAACTCATGCTAGCCAACAAGCTCAAGGGATTTCTCTCAGGGAATTCTATGTATTATGGGATACGTCTTTGTTTGATGGTCTAAAGATGTTGTGGCTGTGGTGATCCCTATTATTTCATACTTGGAGGTCAAGTGTCAGGTTGAAAAACTTTCTTCTTCAAACACATAGCAATGTCATAGTAGCACCCCCATAAAGACTTTTACTTGGATGGCATATTTCATACCCAAATAAAAAAACTGCAGTAAACTGGACAAGAGGAGTTGTCACATAGGGTTGTGGTTCCACAAACAGCACTCTGTATTAGTGTTAAGTGGACAATAGAGGGAAAAAGAAAGGCATGCTTTTTGAAAGCTGTCCTCTAAAGGATTTTCCTGTAGGCTATTGATCTTTAAACCTTTTCTGCAGTTTTAGCCTGGATTGGGAGGTTTGGGGAGGTGGGGTCATGATTCTTCTTTTGGGTTGATTTCTTGTCAGAGAATGAAAAGGAAGAAGGTTATCCACCATGACATTTTTATACGGTTTCCACCAATTTTTTGAAACCCTTCCTTGGAAGAGACAGATTTTGCCTCTATGCCTGATAATAGAAAACTATAAAATTAAGGGTTAATGTCCTGTTTAAAAAGTACATATAATGATTACAATTAAAAAAAAAACATTTTGAAATATACAATACCATAAAAAATTTTTTAAAACCATTGCCTGTTATTCTTGTATATAATAGTCATGTTCACAGTAACTATGCCAGTTGGCAATAGAGAAAAGGAAAGGGCAACTCAGGTTGCTTCGAAAAAATTAAACTCTGGGTTAAACAAGTCAATATTTTATTATCATGAGATTCTGATATCTGGCAAAAGTAACCTGTCTAGTCTTTTATACTTTTAGTCATGCAGAAAATACCGAGGGGTTTTGGGGAAAAGGGTTTCTGAAAATTATGAAGGTAAAACCGTTAAGAATCGGGAAGCCAATTAAGTCTAGATCAGGTGTGAATATGTGCTTATATAACATGTTTTAGTTAGACCTCTTGTAACTAGTTTTTGGATAAACTGCGCCACACATACATATACTGTACAGTCACAGGAGGCTGGGGGTCAGGGAGGTGGCTTATCGTCCCGGGCCACATGGGGGCAACCACCCTGGAAGTTAAGGGGACCACGGGAAAGGAGAAAGGGGGCTCAAGCCCATGGACCCGTTGCTCTGCCAGGGGCGCCCGGCGTTGTGGAGCCAGGAAACATCCTCGCCACAGCTGGGAAGGTGGAGGAAAATCCTTCCAGCAATCGGGGCTTCTGGGTGCAAGGGTGGCACTTCCACCACACCAGGAAGTGCTGCAAAGGGGTCATCCCGGCACCTGGGGCACATCCCGGTGGACATAAAGGGGCTCACTCCAATCATGGAGCTAGAGTGGGGCGGAGCAGGAGCAAGCTCCCAGGAGGAGAGGAAAGGGGGCCACGGAGAATGAAGAAGGCCTGTGTGGAGGGTGATTGTTGCTGGGAGCACTTGTGTGTTGGGACATTTGGTTAAAATAATTGTGTGGCATTCACATCTGGTGTCTGTTTTTGGTGGGGCTGTTTATCACAATGGCACCGAACGACCTTGCCTGTTTAAAGGTGGGGAGCCATATAAAAAATATTTTGTGAGCGGCCCGATATGCAGGCCAGCCCACATGTGGCACAACGGCTCCACATGCACACTGTGGTCGACTTAGACTTACCCAGGGAATCCCGCCAGTTCACAGAAGTGTCATCTCCCGACCTGGGGGAGATTGAAAGACCGGTGAACACGAGGCCGTAAACTCCCCAACGCTCCCCCGTCATGGTGGTTTCCTGGTGGCTTGGCGTTTTGGATGGGCCCCATGGAGGTTGGGCCTTCGGAGGCGATTTCCAAGAGGTAAGTCCGGTCCCCAAAGCAGACAGACTTCTGCTCGATGCCCGTGGGAGGCGGAGTTCGCCTCCCCTGTAATTTAGTGCCTGCCCATATAAGGCCGTCCGTCAAGGCAATCCAATAGAAACACTGCGGTAAATATTCACGGGTGAAGGACTGTGCTTATGCAGAGGAAGATGAGATGGTCAGGGTGGTGTTTGGCACAAACTCAGCGAAACTGCAGTGAAACTTAAGGGGCTGGGTCTTAGCTAACATTAAATACAGCCGTGGACGCAAGAGATGGCACCGCACAGCTGGGAACCTTCGATGCATGTACACTGGCAGCTCATGAAATGGCGCAGTGCAAGAAAAAGCAACGTTCAAAGAGTGCTGAACAAAAACTGAATTACACAGTTGAGAAGGCACAAAAAATATGAAGCGTGTGTTACATACAAGCATATTCATAAAATGCAGCTACTGTGGAAACAAAGCACATGGTGGAAAAAGTCAATGTCCGCTAAGGAAAACAATGTAAAAAAAAACCTGTGCATGCGTGTCACGTCTCAGATAAAAAGGAAGATGAGCTGTTTATTGATGCAGTATGAATGAAACCTGTTATCTTTACAGCGATTGACAAACATGGAATGTAACTTGAAAACAACACATCCTACAAATACGAACCTGATTGAAAGAAATAATGATAATCAAATCCTTGATGACAGCAACACTCTAACAGTGACAAAACAATTACATTGACAATCATGTTACGTTATTTTTAAAATGTTTCTTTCTTTTCATAACTTCTTTAACCCCTACTTCTCCGCTCAGCGTGGGTATATATATATATATATGTATATATTTTCCTGATCAAATACTCTCAAATAGACAAACCGCCGCGTGGTGCAATGGGTAGTGGCTTCTACCCCGGAGGTTCGATTCGAGGGGGGGTGCACTGAGGAAATGTGCGTGCTTCCCATTCATTTTACCCCCGCATCCCCCTTTGGTTTGAGCGTATGAAAAATACAGTTAACGCAGAAAAACAGATCACCAATTGAAGCTTTATGAATAATGGATACAAGCGTTCCTAAGACTGATGGAGGCAAATTTATTTTTAAAGATTACCCGCGGAAGCCTTGATAAAGCGTGTTTTAAACTGTCCAAATACGAACCGGAATGAAAAGAAAATTTTAATCAAATCCCTTTATGACAGCAACACTCATAACGGTCACAAAACTATTCATTTACAATCATGTTACATTATTTTAAAATGTTTCCTTTTCTTACACAAGCACAGCTGAGAAGCTTGATGCATGTACTCCATAACGTTAAAAATAAGCATTTAATCACACTTTCAATTCCCAAACAAGGGAACTTTTGTCAATGCATGATTTCCTGGTACATGATTACACTGTGTGCACAATTATTTGGCAAGTGAGTATTTTGACCATATCATCATTTTTAATGCGTTTTTCCAACTCCAAGCTGTATTACTTGAAAGCTTATTGGATTTAAGCACGTCCCGGTGATGTGTATTTGTGTAATGAGGAGGGTGTGGCCTAAGGAGATCCCAAAACCCTATATCAAGGTGTGCAGAATTATTAGGCAGCTAGTTTTCCTCAGGAAAATAGGCCAAAAAAGAGATTTAACTGACTCTGAAAAGTCAAAAATTGTAAAAAGTCTTTCAAGGGATGCAGCACTTTTTGGGAAATTTCTAAGATTTGGTGTGTGATCACAGAACCATCAAACATTTTGTTGCAAATAGTCAACAGGGTGCAAAGCGTGTTGAGAACAAAAGACTAATTAGCTGCAAGATTTGAGAAGAATCAAGCGTGAAGCTACCGAACCCATTATCCTCCAGTACTTTCATATTCCAGAGCTGCAACCTACCTGGAGTGCCCAGAAGTACAAGGTGTTCAGTGCTCAAAGACATGGCCAAGGTAAGGAGGGCTGAAACCCACCACCACTAACAAAAACATAAGTTGAAACGTCAAAACTGGGGGAAGAAATATCTGAAGACAGATTTTTCAAAGGTTTTATGGACGATGAGATGGAGTGACTCTTGATGGACCAGATGGATGGACCTGTGGATCGTGGGCGAAGAGCTCCACTCC
>NW_024377442.1:30000-95000 GCF_016835505.1 Polypterus senegalus
GACTTATTGTCTGTGGGGTGAGGCAAAGCTTTAGCTTGTCAGAACTTTCAATATCCAGTTTCGATGGATCTTAATGTTTTAGGGTCCCCTGATAGTAAACATTGATATCTCAAGATGGGTATGTGTCCCAGTTTCTTGAGGATGGTCTAGAACTAAAATGGCTGGAAGGAAAAATACCCAAATTTGAAACTCAAGCCTGTTATGATGATGTGCTGATTGATTTTTGAGCCAAATCATACAGAGAAAGAGGCCCCCTTGAGGAACCCAAATACTGTAATTCTGCAATTAATTATGAGTCCTTCTTGTCAATTGCTATCATAATGACCTATTTTATGATCAAAAGATCAGCATCAGACTGGTAAATAATTACTGAAATGTTATAGAATAGTTCGGGGAACTGGTTACTTAGGCGAAAGCCTACTGAAGCTAAAATCCAAATTTCTTTATTACATTTTTTTCCCTTTTGGAATAAATATACATTGTATTTCCTTTTGCCACTTTTTCTAGTTATTATATTGGAATTTATTCTATTAACTATTTGTATATTTTGGTAACCATTAAGTATTTTTCCCCCAAAGGACTGTTTAACACTGTACCTTAGGTTTTTGTATCTGGACTGCACTATTATAAGATATCTCGATTTTCCACCTCTACATGATAATCACTTTTTTCTGCCCTCTCAAACCAAAAAGTATTTAATGTTTGAATAATGTCCAGGTTTAAAAACACATTTTAAAAATTTTTTTTTCTTCAAATAAAATAAAAAGTGTGCTCCTTATTTTTGTTACTACTTTCTATACATTGACTTCCAGCTAAAGGTTCTGAACTTTTGTACATAGAAAATACTGAACCCCCAACCAAAAAGAATATAAACCGTTTTCATTAAAAGGAGGGTGTTGAATCTGATAAAGATGAAAATAAAATGAGATACAATGGAATGAAAGAATGATGTTTTTCACTGGAAATTTTCCAAAAGTAACACTAAAAATTGCAATTAAACAGACTTAAGTGGAAACCCATAACTTCATAAGTTTATGATTGTTTATACATAATATACAGAAAAAGTTCAATAAAAGAAAGGTTCTAAGAAAATCCAGTCCTTCAAAGTTAACTGTTTTTTAGGAAGTGATCACTTTTGATACTTTAAAGCACTTTGTCCTCTTTGTCATTTTTCAGGCACCATTCTTGTAATAAAATAAAAAAAAGACATTTGTTCACATACGGGGTTTTTTCCTTGGGTGCACATGGGTGCGGATGCAAGTTTCGGGCTTGGTGTGGCCCATGTTTCCATTTGAAGAGGGCCCCCGGTGCAGATGCATGCTTTTTCACCCGTCAGGCTTCATCCGGTGCTCTTCAGATGTGACCGTGGTATTTATGATTTGTGGCCTACATAATAAGACTCTCCATATGACTAACGTGATGCTGTGTGCTGTGGAGTGTCACAGCGTACGCCATAACCGGCAGAGATATCATTTGCTTGGCATGTGACTAATGAGAAAAAGGGGGGTTTTACTTGGGTCGAGTCAAAACTTCACCTGGGGTAAAAACTATCTTTTCCCCGGCAGGCAGTTCAGTTCAGATGGAAAGGTCAGTACACTAAAATTAAGGCAACAGCAGGTTAAGTTACAGGCAGGGGAATGGACTGCTATTTTGATTTTCAGCTTTTTTTTTTGGACAGATAGAGAAAAACAAGCTAAGCTTTTTTTTCCTTAAGGGGCTGATTCTTTTGGGGTTTCATAAAAGGGATTCATTTTTGTTTGGATTTTTAAGGTGTGGCCATTGGGGAATGTATTTGTTTGTTTATTTCTTATACAATTCTTTTTGTTTGTTTTACATCTTGATTAATTATTACAGTGTTTGCTGACATTTTTCTAATTGCCTTCATAGATTTTTTTTTGTTTTTTAAATAAAAACACCTTTTACTTGTTCTATCAGCGTTGTCTGCCTCCTTTGATGTCCGTGACTCTTGGTCATTTCGTGTCCCTTTGCCCGCTAGAGCCTAAGATAGGGACACTGTTATCAATAAACTACTTATACATACTTTTACATAGTGCAGTTGAAGAAACTCCCCCCTTGGGTTTATGTAGCAGGAGCGTAAATATAGTAAAGTTGTTCATGGTAGGCAAACTAAGACTGGGAAATCAGGGATCTTGACTCCAACAAAAAAAATTTTATTTGTAATGATTGCAGAGAAGATTTTCAATTTCCTAGAGTGTGAAGACTAAAATTAGAATAGAATCTCAGTGCAGAAGTGTCAAGGTACCGAAGATTTGTCATGCTGCTTGAGGATCACTGTCATTATTACCCGAAGAAGTATACAATGAGGTATGTAGGTTTGCAGTGAAAGTAAAACTTTTAAAAAAGATTGAGGAAGCTGGATACATTCAAAATCTTCTTTTCTGTTGGTTGTCATAAATGACTTTTAAGGAGAAAATGTCGAAAGAGGTAGATACAGATATAGCTTTTATCAGCCATTGTTTAATTTTCTATTTTAACAAACATAAAGCATGAAAGTGCTATATTTAACAATGAAAACGTTTCTTTTCTTGTCTGTATCTAGAAAATATGAAAAATATATGATATCTAATTTTGAACAGTCTCTTATACATTAATCTTATTCTTCAAGCTAAACAAAAAGAAACAGATGTTGTTGAATTAATGAAGGAGGTCTTACTATAATTTAAATATAAGTGATCATTGCTACCTATCAAAAAGTACTGTTATCACTAAATTTGGTGCTTATCATTATGTCTACGGAAAACACTTTCACTATACATACAGAATGCAGATCATTTCAAAACAAGTATAAATATATATTTTTAATTATTTAACCTGTTAAAAATAAGGGTAACATTATCTATTTAAAATTAACATTCCCAAAAAAATGAAAGATTTGCTGTGTTATGTAAGCAAAGAATTTACAAGCTTTATGAGAACCCTGATGGACACACCAGAAAGCATTTGGGGTTATGCCACAACTTACTGGTTTATTCGATTTTTCTGCAGTTGTGGGGGATGACAGCCTGGACCAGCCTTTCTGAATCCATCTGTGAGTCTCTATTTGTTTCCTGGTTCATAGTCCCAAGAAAGATCTTACAAAGTGGTCAACCAGCAACTAAAATCAACCGACAATGTGAGCAGCCCCAGGAACTTTAAAAGAAAAGGCAAAAAAACAAACCAAAACAACAACAGAGGTGCTGATTATTTTGCTCCTTTTTTTTTCCCTTTTAAATTTTGCTAACAAGCTGTTAAATCGGGACTTTAATCCGAATCCCAAGCCTTTTCACCTTGTCTGTTTTAACTTGTTATTAACAGCTAACATATTAACATTCCCAACACTGAGGAATTTCTGAATGAATGGCTAGTTCGTGTTTTATGTGGTAATTGATAAATCACAATTAATAATGGCCAAGTAGTCTATCTTGGGAGATAACTATGACTCAAAAGTCTTTCCTTTGTTTGGTTTCCCTTTTTTGTTATGTTTTCATACTTAATATTTACACATACAAACTCTTCATTTACATAAAATGTTTCTTTATTTTGATAGGAAGGGGAATGACTTATGTACAATATCAAGACTTTACCAGCATCTTTGTGCACATATTAAAAACATTGCATTTGAAAGGATCCATTTAATGTGTTGGGACTCAAAAAAGTCTGTTGTCAGTGCCATTTATTAGGATTAGTATTAGTATGTATAATATTACTTTTTTAATATTAGTATGTATAGTTATATTTGGTCTTCCCGTAGGTTTGCATGTTCTGCCCGTGTCGAGACTTTCTCTCGTGCTCTGGTTTGTCCAACTGTCCAAGAACATAGAGTTAGGTTGATTAGTGATACTAATTTGCCCAGGTGTGGTTGATGTGTTTTGTTGCCTGTGATGGACTATCACCATATCGGGTTTGTTCCTTCCTTGTGTCCTTTTGCTAGATGGGATAGGCTCCAGTGAACAAAAACACACACACACACATAACCCTGGTTCAGGACCCATGGGTTAAAAATGACTGGCTGACTATCTGGTACACGTTAGTTTTGTAAGGATTACTGCAAGAGAAATTCTTAAAGACCCCGCTGTAGTTTATGACATTTATCAGTGTACCCTAGTGGCAGGAGAAGGGAAATTTTAGCAAAATGTCACTATTTTACCTTTTTTTTATAAACTGAAACTTTAAATATCTACTCAAATCTCTTTTCATGAAAGAGATCAGTGAGGTATTCTGAATATGATCTGAAAAGGCTGGAAGAAACAGATCCTCAAAAAAATAAATTATGCTGTGTTACTACAGAAGTGTTTAGAAAATATAAAAGTCAGAATGTTTATATGGCTTAAAACATAGTTCTCAAATTACAACCATTCTGAGTTGTACAGTCAAATTAAATGGCTATGGGCAAGATTCTTTGAAAAAAGAAGTTGAAAAGACATTTGTTGCACTATACTATTAAACACTTTAAGAAGGCAATAATCATAACAACAGTCGCTGAAGATACTGACAGTTTGATAAGATATAGAAAATGGATGGATAAGAACAGAAAAGGATGATGTGGCTGCTTATCTATTTTGTAGTTAGTTCACTTCTTTTAAGTTGTTCACCTCCCTTAAAATGTGTGCTTTCTAATGAAGTTAACAAAAAATATCAGCTAAAAAAAGCAGAGTAACATTTTAGAAAATTGATTGTGGATACATGTCCTGAGTCAAGAGACAAGAGCTTTCTAGTTTTATGGATCTGACACTCATGTGAGTAAATAGGCATATAGGAGTTTGAAGCACAGTTGGTAATAGTTTAGTGTGACATCCAGAAGCTCCAATCTCTTTTCTTTTTATCTTGATCACATCATCTCATTATCATTTTGAATATTTGATTTTTCATAGGAGCCATTTTGTGTTTTTGTTTTTGTAGGTGCTGGAGCTATATATCATATGGATGTTGCACAGTGTTGGGCATGTGATGTGCTGCATGATGTGTAACATTATGATGGCCGTGCTATAAAACATTATGCATGATCCAAACATATTACTAAAAAAGGACAAAATAGTGAGAACTAAGGCTCTGGTTCTGATTTTGCTTTAGTTTTCTTTTTGACTTTGGGTTTAGTGTTTCCATGTACTTTAGTGATCATTTTTAAAATTCTGGCACTTCTAACTTTTGTAACACTTCTCTTTTTCCCTCCTCATCAGGTAAGAAAAGATAATACATCGTAGCCTGGGAGGAAAAAATATATACAAATTGATTGAGGCTTACTCAGGCTTCCTGTGGGAGGTACTCCTTTTTCCCAACTTTCCTCCCCAAAGCAAACCAATTTTGGAAAAATATAAGGAGTTGAACATACAGTATATATACACATACAATACTAGGATGAGTAAAAAAGAAATACAAATTAACTGTGGCTCCTTCATGCTTTCTGGGGTGTGGGTGTGCTCCTATTTCCAATTTTCCAACTTACTGAAGACAGGAACAAATCCATACATTTCTCCCTGGGTAGAAGCCTGCAACACTTACTGTTCCAAAATGGTTAAAACACACATTGAACAGAAGGAAAACAAAATTTGGAGGAAAAAACAAATAAAAAATATGCATGTAAAAATACAAGCATAATATTGAACACGGATTAACCCTGTTTACACACTACTAACTTTTTGAGAACAACATAAGTTTTACTAAATGAGAAAAAAAGACCTTTCTGATCACTGATACTCTTTTAAACAAACTTATTTAGTTGTACTTTTCAAACCTGACAAAGATTGGCCTGGTCACATTGGTCACAGGGGGTTTTTATTGAATCATATTAAGTGAAACTATCAACGAGTTCATTAAGATAACTAAAATTGTTTAAATCAATTAACAAGAAATGAATGCATCTTTTGTTTCCCAGGTTGACTCTGTATTATGCTTACAGTATAAATATATTTTGGACATATTTAAATTACAGATTTTGTTTTATGACTGTGGAATGGAATAAACATCTGTTTTTCTATTTAGAATAATTAAGTTTTCATCCTGTAAAGTTGGACCACAGATCAATAAAAAGTGTACCCTTTAATTGGGGCTACATCTGGATATCGAACACAATAGGAACTGAAAGGTCACTGATTCAATATAATGAAAAATGAAGATTCTTGACTCACTTACATGTACATAAAATCTTAAACAAAACTCTGACCCAGAAAAAGTGTCCCGATCTTTTTCAAATAAGAAATAATTTTGATAGACTTTATTAAAATAGGCATGTAATTCTCATGTTAATTCCCGGATTAAAACTGTAGCTAAAATATCCATGATATATTTATAACATGTTTGTATTTCGGTCCAAATAATATGATGTAATAATATTAGTAATAAAAAAAGTTTGTTTTATAATGCATATTTTGAATAATTCCAGTGTATCAGCCACTGAAATGAAAATCAAAACTATTATGGTCACCTCTGCCAAGCACAAGACACACAATGTTAATCCTGACTAGGCACTGTCTTTCCCAAACTACAACTATTTATGATAAGGTTGCCCATGACACCCAACCCTTTTTGATTTCTTCTGGTCTGAAACTGAACAACTATTTCCCAGCATATATCTAAAAAAGGAATAAAAGCAAAGGCCATTACTACACAAAAAATAAGGTACACTGCCTACAGAAAATGTTGTGCCTCTAACCTTTTCCCCCTAACCCTTTCTTCAATATCTATCTCTATCTATATAACCACATAAACAGTACATTGGACCAATTACTTTTAAAAGCAATGGGAGAATATGTTTAAAATCCACTCTTGTTTATAAATTCTAAATGCACAGCCTTTTTTCAGTTCTTCATCTTTTACCGTCTAAATTTTTTTTTTTTATGAATATAGCCTATGGGGGCTTTTAATCACATGAAATTAAACTAATAACACGGTCATTGTTTATCCTGGAGAGCTTAATTGCATAAAATGTGTTCTAAAAAAGGGCTCAAAATGAATATGCCACAAAATTGCACATCTGTCTATAGTCATATTTCTTTGTTTTATTAAATATCGCATGCATAGAGGCAATGTTCAGTGATATGCAGGAAATTTTAACAATTATACACATGCACTGAACAAACATTATCTACTTTGGTTGATCCAGTGTTGCAGGGTGTCACAGATTTAAGTGTTTCAATACATGGTACAGGTAATTGGCAAAGTAAAGGAAACACTTAATTAAATGAGGATTACAAATTATATGAAAGCAGGTGCTTCTACACCGGTGTGGTCATTGATATAATTAAGCAATTAAAATCTCATAATCATGCAATTAACATTCCATTATGCTTAGGTCATATATAAAACTGATGGGCAGTCCCAGTTGCTCATATTATTGATTACTATTGCCCAAAGGGAAAAAAAAAAGTGATCTTGAAGACCTTTTGGCATATGTTCTGAAGAGATTTGTTGGGCTGAATGGCCTGTTTTCATCAAATGCTCTAAATTAATGTTTAAATATTTGGTAAGGGGTTCAGGGATGAAGAAATTAAATGGGTTCATGAGGAACAAAGGGTAAAGTGATACTGGCTAGGGAATGAAAACAGTAGCATCATAAGATGATAGTAACTGCGGATGAAAGAGTACACTTCTTGATCTTGATATTCCACACTGATTACAGACAAGACAAAACAAACAGGAAACTCTTATTTGATTGCAAATGACAAACTAATGTAGTGGCTAGAAGTGATGGTCTTTTAAGAGGTTTAAATAGAAGGATATTCTCAGAATCCCATATTACATCTTAACACATATTTCTGTGGTTAAAATGATACAAGGAACACAGGCAGTGATCAACTGAGTAATGTCAAAAAATCATATGGTCAGATCACTTATCTAGATACATGTGTGGCAAACACCAAATTAAGTCTACAGACCATAACTGTAGTGGACTGTGAAGGGTTCTCTGCAGTTCACTTGTGGAGTGGATTATTAGGGAATTTTCCTTTGAATAACAGTCAAAATCACCACTAAACTAGTTTCAGTGGACAGCCTTTGTTACAACAGGCCTAAGGGAGTTCAGTTCATTATGACAAGACTGAAGAAACATGAGAGACCCCAAATTTATGAAGCCTAACATAATTTACATAGCATATCTGTAAAACTCACAATTAGCACTAATCAACACAAATAAAATAGTAAAGTCCATCCTAGACCCTATGTTTTCTATAGATAGAAATGTACCAGAATATCTTTTGGCCTTGACGAGTCCCTGTCTTGCACCCAAAAGATGAGAGGCCGAGTCCAAAGGCTTCAGGAAAATTAGCTTAATTCAAATGAAAACAGGAACTACCAGGGTATTTCTTGAAATGAGAGCTACCACTTCAATCACACAGACACAGCCAACAAGCAGTATGTTATTAGTCATCCTGCCTTGGCTCCTTCTTCTGTCCAGAAACTGATAGTCTTCCTCATCAGGTACATCCAGTGGTTGTGGAATTAAAGGCTAGGATTGGGTCATCCTAGAGGAAGAAGACAGAAAAGGAAAGAGCAAGCCAGTTCGTTGACCAGGTTAAAGTGTTCCCTGCATCAACCATTGGCTAACAGATGCATTACATGATGATTCTGCAAATTCTTAGTTGCCTCGGCAATGCTGTGAACCTGCCATTGCCTTGGCAGCAGAACAAGCAACCCTCAACAGATGCATCACTCACATTTTGGTGTTGGGAAGGGTCTCAAAGGGTCTTACAGATGTCACATTCCCGGCCCCATTTCCAGATTTGTTCACATAGGTGCGAATGAATCAATAGTCTAAGCTGGGCTTGGCCAGACACAAAATAATGTCACCGTTGATGTTTGCAGAACCTGGACACGAACATCAAGGTAAATGGCTGTAAGCTAATAAACCACAAGACAAGCCGGGCATTCATATCTTTCTGCCTGTATGGCTACTTGAGTGGGGCATGGTCAATTACCAGGGTAAACGACCGCCCCCATAAATAGTAGTAGTGTCTCCAGCCCACTTAATTGCCAAACATTCTTTCTCTGTCATCAATTGATTTCACTCTCTTGGAAGCAATTTCCTGCTTAGAAATGTGTTGGGTGTTCCTCCCCCTTGAAACACTGAGAAAGAACCGCCCCCAAACCAAAAGCACTCGCATCCATCTGTACAATGAATTCCTTAGAAAAGTCTGGATTCCACAGAACCGAGAACGAGGACAAAGTAGTTTTTAAGTCTTAGAAGGACCTATCACAATCATCAATCCAGACAATGGCACAATTCTTTCTGTCCTTTGTCATGTCAGTGAAGTTTATTCAGACTCTTACCCATGGAATATCCCAAATAAAGCGTTTCCGACATACCTAATCTATACAGGAAATAAAAGAGTGGGCCAGGTCAAAGTTAAAGTTTTCCCTGCAACAACCATCAGCTGACGGATGCATTATGTGGTGAGGCCATGAACTCGAAGTTGCCTAGGTGGTGCCGCAAACCTACCTTTGCCTCTGTTGCAAACAAGCAAGCTTTGACAGATGCGTCACTTGCATGTTGGTGTTTGGGAGGGTGTCAAAGGGTATTAACAGATCTCTGTCTAAATAATTTCAAAATTTTCGAAAAATATCTTATCATTAAACAGGAAACTTATAACATAAAGCTATTGTAAAAGATCAACCTCTGCACAGACAGACACGGACTCCTAAATGTGCAAAACACGCACCATTTATTTTCCACAACACAGTGCACAAAATACCACCTGTACCCAGTCACTTCTCTTTCTCCAGGCCGTCTCGACTCCTCCTCGTAAGCTCCATCCTCTTCCTCCCGACTCCGGTTGTCGAATGGAGTGAGGTGGCCCCTTTTATCATGCCCCAGATGTGCTCCAGGTGCTTGGTGATGGTCTTCCGGCAGCACTTCCTAGTGTAGAATCTAGAGGGGGCTGCCCTCTTGTGCTCAGGAAAGATAGTGCCCCTCTCCGGTCCATCCTTCTTCCAGATGTCACGGTGGGCAGGATCCCTGGTCGCTGCCACACTGTCCCTCCCCCAGCTGAAGCCCGTAGGCGAAGAGGCCTGTACACGAGGGCTGTCCTTTGACGGCTGCAGTGTCAGCATATCCCGAGTCACAGTTCCACACTGAAAAGATAAGTAAGACAAGGGCAGGAGCGCGCCATGACACCATCCCATGGCGTCCCTCCATGATGCGTGTACAGACAACATCTTCAACTGTGACACAGTTTTGGAACTTGAAGCACCGGCACTTCCTTCATGTCCCCGTGTCCTCCAGACAGGAAACAGGATGAGTATCACTGCTCCACTTCATCCCCAGCCAGGCTTGGGGCTTCCCTCTGCACCCGCAGAGGGTGGCTCTACCTGCTGGTGAGCTCCTGAGCTCATACTGCACCTAGTCAGAGACCCGGTCCTCTGTTCCGGATCCTCCTCTTTTCACTTTGGGGTGCAATGACAGTCTCAGTCTGCTATGGGATACAAAGCACCCGTGCCGTCCTGGGCCACTGTGGACTTATGCGAGGGTTGCCGTCGGCCTTTGGAGCAGTGTCTTTGGAATCCGGCACTCACTAGCCAGCTCCTTGCCATTCCTCCCTTCCCCACTTCCTGCTCCATCAGGCCACTCCCCATGCACTGATGGGACTCTAGGAACTCTGATTTTCCCACAACAGCAGGCTTCTGTCCTCCTGGACTCCCGTCCGCTGTCAGCTCCAGAATCAGCATCCTTTGTCCAGTCAAAGCGCCTCGGTGTCTCCCCCTCAGGTAGGCACCGGAAAAAAATCGACACCCACAGGGCAATCCTTCCTGGGTCTGGGCCTACCTCTGGAAACCTTCTTCTGGGTAGCTTCCATGGCCTGGCTGCTTCTTCAGGCCTGTTGATCCTTTCTTGACAATGGGTTTCTTCAGGTTGCCTGCTGTCCTAGGCTGTGCCTGGCAGTCTTTTTTCTGCCGGGGAGGCGGCCTGGGCAATAGCAAAGGAAACTGAGCCATTTGCACAAAGCGTGTGTCATGTCGCAGGAGCATGGGGCCGTGCTGTGCAACAGTGCGTGCCCTCGCACTGCTGTGTTGGGCTGTTCCACAAATAATTTTAATGGGTCCCTGCCTTGCACCAGGCAGGGGTCCGATCTGGGATGCAAGAAAGATCAGCCTCAGACAGACAGCCCACGAACTCCAAATGTACAAAACACGCACTGTTTATTTTCCCCAACGCTACCAAAAGTGCACAAAAATACCACACTACACTCAGCCATTTCTCTTTCTTCAGGCCACCTCCACTCCCCCCTTTGTAAGCTGCTCAGAGCTGAGAGTCACTGTGCTTTTGCTGACGTGTGCTTTCAAACCTAGAGTCTGTTTGGGGTTGTTGGTTTGTTCTGGGGTGTGAGATTTACATTAAAAAATACATTTTGCTCTTAAAAACTTGGGTTTTGGTTGCCTCTAAGGAACCGGTGGGAATTTTTTAAAGTTTTTTTTCCCTTTAGAAGGGTTTTTGTTTTTTTCCCCCTCACAAGGCAAAAGTAGCTGGGTGTTTGGAAGTGCGCTTGGAAAGTTATTTGTACTCGTACTTGTTCTTTTTCTTTGTTATCTGTATTTGAATTAGCATCGAGGCGGCAGGGTAGAAAGCAGCAGTAACTGATATCGGCATTTGTAAATAAATAACGCTCGTCGTAAAGCGATTCCTTAGTTTAAGGAAAGAAAAAGGCCGGGCTGACTTCAAAGCAGAAAAAGGTGGAAACTCAGTGCGAGGGGGTGCCCCTGCGTTAAGACACCGATCAGGCACAAGGGCAGTAGGAGCAAATAAAGTAGTAAAGTTTTATTTATTTGTTTATTTTAGATTAAATAGTCCTTAGCGGTCCAGAGGCAAAAACAGTTAAGTGGCGGCGTATTGGTTCATTAATAGGGGAATACAAACAGTGCAGTGAAGAGCTTATAAGTAAGAAGAGCCAAAGTTAGAAGAGACAGAGAAAAGTAAAGTTAACCTCATAGAAAGGCAAATAGCAGGCAGCTGAGAGGGAGAACAAGTACAGGAGTTTAAAGGGGGAAAGGTGTAAAATATCTGTAGCAGATCTTAGTTTTACCATTTAAATTAAGGAGCAGCTGAAAGAAAAAAAAATTTAATTTTAAAAAAAAAAAAAAAAATATATAGTTAAGGCAGTTTAGTAATCCCAAATCAAATTTTAATAATGAGGCCAGTGCAATGCAAGTCCTGTTGGATGTTGGACTTTTTTAGATGATGGTTTGGAAGAGCCAGTTGTCTATGAAGGCTACATCTGCAAGAGATGCCAGCTGTTCCAGCACCTCGAGCTCAGGGTCGCTGAACTGGAGGAGGAGGAGTTGGCTGACCTGCTTTGTAATAGAGAATTGGCGGACTTGGCCCAGGTGTCTTTAGAAAATAGTGTGCACCCCAAAGGGTGTGGCGTGGGAGGAGATTCCAGACCAGACAGGTAGGAATAGGTGGGTCACGTGCAAGGCGAGGTAAAGGGGTGCACACTGTCCAGCATCAACCCCAGAATTAGAAGTGTCTAACCCCGTTATGTGTCCTGGGAGCGGGGCGGTGACTCTGATAATTTCTGAGGTGGGGGCAGGGTTGAGGACCCCCAAACGGGCCACCCCAAAACCAGTTCCCAAAAAGAGGAGTAGTGATAGTTGGGGACCCCAATCATTAGGGGATTGAGCGCAGGGGGCTCCAGAGAGAGAGAGTCTCGAGTGTTCCCTTTCCGGGAGCACAGGTGGGAAAACCTCCCTGAAGGGTGGATAGGCTCTTGGCCAGAGCAGGGTGGATCCAGTTGTCATTGTCCACGTGGAACAAATGACATACATAAGGGTAGTCTGTCTTTCCCTGCGATCCAAATTCAAGAGTTAGGGTACCAAGCTGAGCAGAACTGAAAAGGGTAGTCTTCTCCGAAGTTTGCCTGTCCAGCGCCAGTCCAGGTAAGATTGAGGAGATTAGAAGACTTACGCGTGGCACAAATCATGGTGCGGGGTAGAAGGGTATAGGTTTATGGGGCATTGGGACCCTTTTTGGGAACAGATGGGACCTGTTCCCGTGACGGGTTACATCTAAACCCGGAGGGCACCAATGTATTGGGGAGGCGATGTGTAGGCTAGTCGAGGATTGTTTAAACTGGGGAATGGGGGCGGGGGAGTTTAGGACAGGCCAGATTTAGAGCTATACATGGAAGAACAAACAATGGTGTAGAAATAAAAATGCATAGTAATGAAAATTTTTTAAGCAAACACATAAAGGTAGGATTAACACATTAAAATAGCTTCCCTTTAAATGTAAAGTATAAAAAAATAAGGTAAGTGAGTTGGAGTTGTATGTAGAGAGCATAATTATGATATTATAGCAATAACGGAAACCTGGCTAAATAACAAAGATGGGGATGAGTGTAACATAGAGGGATCACATTTTTAGGAAGGATAGAAAAGAACGAAAGGAGGTGGGGTTGCTGTTTATGCCAAACAGGGATTAAATGTAAGTCATCTTCAGTTGGATGATGAGCCCCATCTTAGTGAGGCCCGTGCCGCCTGGAAAATATTAGGGAAAAAGGTCTCTTTTTTGGGGGTGTGTTATAGACCACCCAATTCAGACAGTAATTTCAACACACATCTTTTTAGTAATATCAAAAGGCAAGTTTACAAAGGGGATATTATAGTCATGGGGACTTTTAATTATCCAAATATTAAATGGGATAACCTTTCAGATGGAGGACACAAGAGCAGGAGTTTTAGAAGTAATCATGACTGTTTTTAACACAGCATGTTAAAAACACCAACAAAGGGGGAAGTATCTGGATTTAGTATTCTGTAATAACAGGATAGAATTGAGGTGTGGGGATTGAACCACTAGGGTCAAGTGACCATAATGTAATACAATTCTCAGTATTTTATAGGAGTGCAGATGCAAAGACTAAAATTGTTAAGTTGAACTTTAGTAGGGCTAATTTTTTAGCAGATGCGACAAAGTCTAAAATAGGATAGACTGGGATAAGCTTTTAAATGTGGAGACAGTGGGAGCAGTGGAACAGGTTTAAAATGTTTTAATGTAATGGGGGACAGATACATACCTAAATTTGGAAGTAATAGGAAACTAAAAAAAACTCCACGATGGATTAATAAAGATTTAAAAAAAAAAGTTGCAAAGGAAAAACTGCCTTATAAGACATATAAGACTAATGACTGCAAAAGAGAACGTAGCTATGAGAAAATGAGGGCAACCATTAAGAAGGATATCAGAGGCTAAAAGACAGTTGGAGAGGAATAAGCAGGTAAGGCAAAGACCCCAAGAGATTCTTTCAGTATTTTAGTAGTAAAGAACAGTTAAGGAGGAGGTCAAGTTCATCAGGAATAGTAAAGGGAATTAAAAGATACAGACAATGAAATAGCAGATGCCCTAAACTTACATTTTTCTGAGGTGTTTACAAGTGAGCAGTGGATAACCTGCCAAAAGGGAAACAACACTAAGGAGGTACTGAGGGATTTGGAAATTGTAGAGGAGAAGTGCTGCTCAGATTAAATAAGATGAAATCAAACAAATCAGCAGGACCAGATAATATTTATCCTCGTGTTTTTAAGGAGGCTAGTGAGTACATATATAAACCCTTGCACATATTTTTAGGAAGTCACTGTGACTGGAGAGATTCCAAAGGACTGAAAATGGCAAATATCATCCCATTATATAAAAAGGTGACAGGGCAGATCCAAGCAACTATAGGCCAGTAAGTTTTAAAAAGCATCACAGGAAAATTAATGGAAGGAATTATTAGGATAAGATTGAGCAACACATGACAAGGACAGGAGTTATTCTGAACAGTCAGCATGGGTTCAGAAAAGGGATGTGTTTTACTAACATGTTGGAATTCATGAGGAGGCAACAAAAGGATACGATCAAAATAGAGCATGATATTATTTATCTGGGCTTTCGAAAACATTTGATAAGGTGCCAGAGGTTGGGATCAAGTTAAAAGAAGTGGGAGTTTAGGGGGTTTTTAGATGGGTGAATTGGTCAGACACAGGAAGCAGAGGGTGATTGGGGGAACCCCATCAGAACTGGCCGATGTTAAGAGTGGTGTTCCACAGGGTCCAGTGCTAGGCAGCTGCTATTTTTAATATATATAAATGATTTAGATAGGAATACTATAAGTAACAAGCTGGTTAAGTTTGCAGATGATACCAAGATAGGTGGATTAGCAGATAATTTGGAATCCGTTATATCATTACAGAAGGACTTGGATAGCATACAGGCTTGGGCAGATTTGTGGCAGATGAAATTTTAAAGTCAGTAAATGTAAGATTTAACATAGGAAGTAAAAAATTAGGTTGAATACACAATGGGCTGGTGGAAAATCGAGTACACCTTATAGGAAGGATTTAGGAGTCATAGTGGACTCAAGCTATCAACTTCAAACAGTGTTCAGAAGCCATTAAGAAGGCTAACAGAATGTTAGGTTATATAGCACGATCTGTGGAGTACAAGTCCAGGAGGTTATGCTCCCAAACCTTTATAATGCACTGGTGAGGCCTCATCTTGAGTACTGTGTTCAGTTTTGGTCTCCAGGCTACAAAAAGGACATAGCAGCACTAGAAAAGGTCCAGAAAAAAGCTATCAGGCTGATTCCAGGTATACAGGGGTTGAATTATGAGGAAAGATTAAAGAGCTGAGCCTTAAGTTTAAGCAAAAGAAAATTAAAAGGGGACATGATTGAAGTGTTTAAAATTATGAAGGGAATTAGTACATTGGATCGAGACTTGTATTTTAAAATGAGCTCATCAAGAACATGGGACACAGTTGGAAACTTGTTAAGGTAAAATTTCACAAACATTAGGGAAGTTTTTCTTACACAAACGATAGACACTTGGAATAAGCTACCAAGTAGTGTGGTAGACAGAAGCGTTAGGGACTTTCAAAACTCGACTTGATGTTTTCTTGGAGGAAACAAGTGGATAGGACTGGGGAGCTTTGTTGGGCTGAATGGCCTTTCTCGTCTAGATTGTTCTAATTCTAATTCTAATTCTAAGCTCTGTCCTCTTCCACCAACTCTGGTTGTCAAATGGGTGAGGTGGCCCCTTTTTCACGCGGTGTGCTCCATGTGTTCGGTGATGGTCTTCTGGGAACACCACCTAGTGTGCTGGAAGGGTGCCCTTTTCACCCAGAAGCACTCCCGCTGCACAGTTCCTGGTTGGCAGCACTACTGGTGTGGCGGAAGTGCTGTCTTCCAGGGCTCTAGAACCCCCAGGCACCCCTTGTGGGGGCCCTGGTCCCCTAGGTTGAAAAATTTCCCCGCTCCATGGCCCTGATGAAATCCAGGCTGCCCCCTTGTGCCCAGGAAAGATAGTGTCCCGGTGGGGCAGGATTCCCGGTCATCTGCCAAACTATAAATATCATGCCTGCAGCCTACTCATAGCTTGTTGGTGTGACACAGCATTGTTCATTTGGTGGGCTTAAGACTACCCAATGGTATATGAAAAAAAATAAGTTTTAGGGACCGGGGATTTTTTCCCCCATGATGACTGGTCAGATGATTTACCCAAGCACCATTCTCTTGTTGAACGGTCGGGATTTAAACAAAAACTTCTAAATTTTGGGCTATATGTTTTAAAATCAATGGCTTTCTGGAAACTGGCACCTATCAGAGGGATCTGGCTGACAGATTAGCAATATCTCAGGCAAGCTTCACCCGGTCTGCTTTTTGTGCACCCATGAAGCAACTGATAGAAACATTCATTTTCCCTTATGGTGGGGGGGCAACAAAAAATGTCAGTTTACAGCGTGCCCAGTTTTCCAACATTATCAGGGCAATTGACTGTCTTTATATTGTAAAGTACCTAGTGGGAATGATACTGTTTTTTTAAATCAAGCAGTTATTTTCCCTTTCACAAAGTCATCTGGGCACCGGGAAGAAAAATGAGGGTCAACTGTATAATTTTTGTGAAGTTTGGGCTTTTGACATTTGTTTAGGGTGCTGTACATGTTTTTATATACACCCTTTGAGGCTGTTCTCCCATGGAATGGAAAATACAGCTTGCCCCTGTGACATGAAAATGTTAAAAATGTGGTGACATTTCTATTATACCCTTGTGTGAGGTACAGAGGTGGGGGGAGCAGGTAAAAGGAATCTCCCAGCAAATTTGTTACTATAGTTCCTGTTTGTCTCAGAATCTCCCCTTTTAAACCCAGTTTTTATTATGTTCCTTTTTTTTGGCTCCAAATAAGTTAATTCTTTTTTTTTTTCAGCAGAAAAAATATGTACCGCCCCTATTTTTGGAAAAAATATATCATTTCTCATTGTAAGCTAAAAAAGGAAAAAGAATTTCCTGTAGAGGGCTTCTGTCTAGGTGCAAAAAGTGTATATTACTGATTAATTTTATCTGGTGAGACCCCCGTGGGGAAAAAAAGAATAGAAAAAAAAAAAAACCCACAGTTTTTTTTAACCGGGCAGGAGCGATGGGGACCCTTGATCGGTCCCCCTTATGGATCTGTTTTTTTGAACAGACCCGTAGGGCCCCGGGGCGCAGAGTAAACATCCGAAAAAGTTAGGACTGCCCTGCCTAGGCGGCTTCTGGTGAGAAGTCCCTTCTCCTCCTGACTAGTGGAGTACTCGCGGCGCCCCGCCCAAAATGCCTAGACGGGGTAGCCGGGGTTTTGGTGGTGGGTATGAAAAATGATAAGTAACTGACATTTTTTTAAACTGACCCCAGGGAGGTATAATTTCTACTGGGTTTTTTCTGTTGGGAAAGGATGTAGGAGTCCAACGGGATATTGGGGGATAGGCATTGGGGGTTAAAAGGTGTGTGGCACACCTGGGGAAAGGCCCATTCCCCGAAAAGGTCAGAAACGGACAACGACGGTTAACGTTGGAAATTCAAGAGAAAAGGAAAAGAAAAAGTTAACTGAATATGTTTCGGGAAAAAAGAAACTAAAAATAAAAATATAGTTTCAGGGAAGAAACTAGGACAATAAAAAAAAAAGGGGTTTCCCCTTGTAGTAAAAAGTTGGGGGGTCTGATGGGTCTAATTTTTAAATAAGGACTTTTTTGGAGGATCAACGGGGTCGAAAATGGGTCCCAAGGAAACTAAGAAAAAAAGACAGGCTTAGTTTTTAAAAAAGGCAGGTGGAATAAACAGGCGTGGGGGCCATTAGAAGGCCCCGGGTGATAGAAAGGATTCAGGAAAAAAGGAAAAATTTTTGTTGAAAGGGGGAGGTCCGAACCATGGATAAAATTTTGATAGAGGGGAATTGGTTTTAAAAAAGATGAATTTAGGGGGGTATCACAGACAGAATGAGGTTCTGAGAGCCAAAAGTTAACAGAAAAAAAAAAAAGATTGCTTTTAGCTTTCAAACAGCCCAAAAACCCGACAACCATTCAAAAAGAAAAGCGCTATACCCTATATTTATGGTTCTGGGATTCATGTTCCCAACCCCCCCTTATGATTTTCCCGGGGGGCCCCAAGAGGGGGGAGGAGGTAGAGGAGAACCACTAGAAAAAAAAACCCACCCCCTTATCGGACAAAAGGGGATTTCCCAAAACAGGCTAAGACAAGGACCTTTCAACCCCTTACAAATCCCCCACCATGTGAAACCTCTCTGTTCCATTTTCCCCCCTGCCCCCCCCCCCATTTCCCCTCCATCACTTCTTTCCCATTAATCAGATCCCTAACCCCGCAAACCCAACAACCTATGGTAAGAACCTTTTTGAAACCATTTCCCATTTTGGGACTTAAGTGAGCAAAAAGGGTGGTCAGCTCCTTGTTGACCCTAAAAGGAGGGGACTGAAATTTATTGAACAATTAAAACATTTGGGAAGATGTAAAAAAAACCCCGCCAATGGACACAGGTCCTTGTGGAAAATTGGGCCCAACGGGCTTCTGTTAATCATGGCACTGATAAAAAGGACAGCCGTGGATTGGGTGAGATTTTCATGGGGGAGATGGTCGAAGGAGAGGCAGTTTTTCGAACCCAGGGGAGTCTATTGAAAGGGCCCCCCTAGAGGAAAGTACAAAAGGGCATTTTTGATTTCTGCCAAAAAGAAAAAGATGAGACTGTGGATGAAGGGACGGGATTAGATTTGATTACCCATTAAATAAGGGGCGAGGACCAACGTCGGCAGCCGCCTCCTTTTCGCCGGGCTCAGACATTAACAAAGCCCGATCTCATGTTTTTGGGGGGAAACCTACCTTTGAAGAGGCGTTTTTTAGCGAAATCAGGCAGACCTCAAAAAGCAAGAAAGAATCACTGTTGCGGGCCCGGAACAAATTTTAAATGGGGGCGGGGGGTTCCCCGGTCCACGGGTCCGGGAGGCCCCCGAGGAAGGGGGCCCCTCAGGTTTTTACCTTTTTTGCAAGACCCTTCCCCCAAAGCCCCCCTCCTTACTATTGCTATAATTGTGGTCAGCCGGGCCCATTAAAAAAGAGACGCCCAAAATCGCAGATTCCCTCTTTGACTCCCCCCGAGATGAATTTATCCCCGTTTGAAAGGATCCCCTGGGAAATTTTTTAGGGACCTCTACCCACCCATTTTCCCCTTTTTACTGTGGATCCGGGATGATCCTTTTTTATCTCTCTTTTGGGAAAAGAGACTTTTTCAGTTGACACTGGGGCACGGGTTACTTTTTCTCGGGCTAATCCCTGCCTGATGACACAATTACTGTTCTGAAGCCTCTGACAACCACATTGTTTGGTTTCCCACCCCTGCCCAAAAATTTCCCCCTTCTTCCATCCATACAAATTTTTTCCTCCTTAATTCCTTTTGCCCTTTTAAACCCCTTTTTGCCCTTTTCCCCTTCCCTGCTTGTTTCCCCATCTCCGGTCCCTGACCCCCCACTGTACTGCCCAATATTTCCCTTGCTGAAGTTGATACCCCTTGGTTAATCTTTTTTTTCAGCTCCCACACCCAAATTTCTTTTCCCTGTTTTTCTGTCTCCCCCAAAAGCTTACATCTGTCCATCTCCCCCTTCCCACAAATTTACTATTTGGGTATCTGTCCCTCATATTTTTTTCCCAAATCGATACACGAGTGGGTAAAAGGGCCCTTTGGGGTTCAACACTGTCTTGACGGACAGATTGGCAATATGGTTCGGGTGTTTAAACCCCTGACCTTTTAATTCAAGGTTGTTCTCCAAACTGATTTTTAGTAAAATTGTCTCTCACACCTTCCCGCATGTTCTTTTTTCCCTTACAAGTTACATTTCCTCCTTGTTTCCAGATACCCCATCCTGCCTATGGTCTCAGGAAAAAAAGTTTTTGGGAATACCCCCCGGAACCCTGGTGATCCCCAAAAATCCTCCTTCCGTTTTTTTATTTTTAAAAACCGCCTTGGATTTTGGACTGTTCCTCGGGGGCTAAAAGCCCCCTTGTGTGTATGGACAACCTCCAAAATCTTGGGGGTTTTTTTAACCAGGGTTTCCCCCTTAATTCAAATGTTGATGATATCGTCTGCAGGCCGGGGGGAAAAAACACAAAAAAATTACCCTTTTCTTTGAAAATGGCCATAAAGTGTCCAAAGCAAAAAAGGGGACAAAAAACCCGTTAAATATGTAGGTCCATTAAGGACCTTTTTCCCCCCATCACATTAAACCTTCAAACTTTCCACCCCCAAAAACCCGGTTTTGTTGTCCAGGGGGTTTTTTTAAAAAAATCCCCCGGCTTTTTAAATTTCGCCCAACTCGGGCCCCTTTTTTGCCCCGCTCCTTGCCCGCCTGTGTTTTCCCCCCCCTTTACCTGAAAGACCCCAATTTTTGGGCAAAAGGGGGAAATAACCCGGGTTTAAAAAAAAAAGGGTTAAAAAAATTAAAACCCATTCACTGCCCCCCTGTTAAAGGTTTCCCAAAAAAGGTCTTACAAAAAATTAAAATAGAATACTAAGAAACCCCACATTCCCTTTTGCAAACAAAAACTTTATTAAAAGAAAGGCCCTCCTTAAGACGTTTTTTTTCCCTTCCAAGAAAGGTGTTCCCTTAACCGTATTTCTCCCCAGTGAGGAGGGAAAATTTTTTGGAAGAGCAATTAAAATTTGACAGGGAAACCCTTGGGAAACTTTTGAGGAAAAAAAAAATTAGAAAATGGAAGTTGGTTTGTGGGAGGCAAGAAAAACCGAATTCCCCTTTGTCATCAAAGCGCTGCCAAAAAGAAACAGTAGGTAGGGGAAAAAAAACATTTACCCAAAAGTTCTTTGGGGGCCCTGTCAGGGGCTTTTAAAAAAAGGGGGGTTTTAAAAGTAAAGGGAAACCCCTTAAAAAAGAAAACTTTGTATAAAAAATCAAAAGGTATTTAAATGCCCGGCCAAATGGGGGGATTATTTAAAAGGGAAAAAAAATTGCTATTATTTCAAAAACCCCCCTAAAAGTTAGTTTTTTTCCCCAAGGTTGAAGGTTTTAATAACCCAAATTTTTTAAAAGGCCGGGTCGGAAAAAATGGCCAAGGGGCCCATTTAATGTTCACCCCCAAAAACCCTTTTTCCAAGTTTTTAGGAAAAAATCCCGGGGCTGGGCCTGGGGAAAGGGTTCAGTTTAGGAGTTAAAATTGGGGGGGAAAATATTTTCTGAGAATCAAACTTTAAAAACGGGTGTCCAAAAGGTTTTAAAGGGGAAAACGCAAAGGGGGCCCCCTTCCAAAAGGGGGGGCCTTTTGCTTAAATGGGTTTTTCCAAAAACCCATCAAAGGGGGTGGACTTTTTTTTTAAATTTTTTGTGTTCTATGGGTAGAAGTTTCCCCCAACAAATTGGGAAATTGGCGTAATAAGGGGAAAAACCCAAAGGGGACCTGCCAAAAATAAGGGGGCCTTTTTTGAACGTAAAAAACCAAAATCTAAATTAAATTTAATCTTTTTATCACCCCAATGGGGTTTTGAAAAACAAGGACTTTTTGTCAAAAATTAAAAAAATTTTTCAAAAATCTTTCCCCCATCCCCTTCCCCTCCGTGGGTCGAAACCCCAATGAAATTGGGGATGGGTTTTAAAACCCACCCCCAAAAAAACCCTTTCCGGATGTCCCCCCTTTTCAAATTTTTTCTTATCTTTTTTCTTTGCCTTTTAAATCTCAATGAACGCCTGGGTCCCCCCCTCCCTAAAGGGGTTTCCCTTTTAAAAATGGTTGGTTTAAAAACCCCGGAAAAATCCCAAACCCCTGGCGGGGTTCCAATTCTTCTTAATTTTCTGGAAAAAAGGCCCCCCCTGGCCCGGGTTCCTTGAAAAGATCCCTTCCCCCAAAAAATTTTTTGAAATTAGCTTGGAAGGGTTTTTAAAAGGACTTTTTAACCCTAGAAAACAACATGGGGCCCTTTTTTTTATAAAGGCACCCGACGCCTTAAACAATTTATTTTAGTCTTTTTAAATTCATTTAAAAATTTTTTTCAGACTAAAACACATTTTTGGGTATTCCCTTTTACAAGGGAAAATTAAATTGGGTGGGCCTTTAAAACCTTTTCCCCTTTTTCTTTCCCGTTACCTTCTTCCTTTTTAAAATAACTCCCCGGTTTTTTGGAAACCCGATTGAAACCATTCGGGGAAAGGGTTTTTTTTTTTTCCCAGCTAAAATCCGGGTTTTAAAAAAATTTACCCAAAAAAAAAACCCCCTTCCCCTTTTCCCCCAAACCCCCAAACCCCCCTTTTTTTTTTTTTAAAAAACCCCCATTTTCTAAATTTTGCCCCCCTTTTTTTTTTCCTTTCCATTCTTTTAATTTTGGGGCCGGGAAAAAACATTTTTTCCCTTTGGGTGGGTTTTTAAAATTTTTTTTCTTATTTTTTCCAAATTTTTAAGTTCCCTTCCCATTAAATTACCCCAATAAAACAGGCCCCCCTTTTCCCCCGAAAGTACGTTTTACCGAATTCCTTTTTTGTAAATAGGGGAAAGGAAAATAAATTGTCCCCTGAAAAATTAAAAAAGTTATTACATTTTATGTTATTTTTGGAGGGCCGGGTTTTTTAAAAAACAAAAACCCTTTTCATTTTTCCTTTTGTTTTAAAATTTTTAAATTTTTATTATAGTTCCTGTTTTAAACCCAAAAGTAACCTTTTTTTTACAGATAAAAAAAAAATTTTTCCCCTTTTTATTTTTGGAAATAATTTTTCATTTTTCCGTGGAATAAAAAGGGAAAATTTTGAAGGGGTTTCTTTATAATTTAAGCTAAACTGGGTTAATTTTTTCTGGGGGAATCCTATTTTGCCAAATAATAAAAGGAAAAATGGGAACCTTTTTTTTTTTTTAAATTTGTTTATTTTTAAAAAATATACGTTTTTTAAGGGTGGGCCCCAAAAATTAAGGATTCTTTTACTTTACAAATGTTTTTTTTTTTTGGTTTTGTAAAAAGGAAATTACCTTACATGTGTTTAAGGAAGTTAATAAAATATATAAGTAATAGGCATTTTCAATAATCAATCACGGGGTGGTATGATAAAAGTATAGGGGATAAAGTAATGCCAGACAAAGACACAAAATGACAACTTCGAAGAAAATGCATGTAGTGACAAACATAAACAGCAGTAGTTTTATGTACTAGAAAGATATATTTATATAAATCATACACACCGATTCAATGTTTATGTAGCATAACAAAACATATAAAGTGAGAAAGAAGTATACACATAACACAATGAACAGGCACTAAAACCCAGAATAAAAGGAGACATGTACTTGCAATCTTAGTTTATTTCACATAGGGTCCCATCCATATGTTGTTTTACCTTTGAAAGGCCATAGTTAGCTGACATACTGTATCATGATATCAGTTTAGTAACGTGATTATAATTTAAAATTAGAATGCTTCAACAGGTAGCAGCATAATATATTTAGATTTAACTAGTCTGAATCATGTTTCTTTTAAAAATAATGCAAACATTAATGACTAATTGTGTACACAGGTGTACATATTTGTCCATCTACCCGGATTAAATAACAGGTATTTTTTCTACCATTTTTTTAAATTACTAGTATCAAACAATGATTATAGGTTTGCATTTTGCTTCCTTAAATAGTTGTTTTTACAAAAGTTCAGTATTTCTCTACACTGTTTTATTGAAGTTCAGTATTCTCTGCACTGTTTTGTAATATACTGTGTTTCATCTTCTTACAAGGTGGCACAAATTAGAGTCTAATAGCTTTTAATGAGGATTCAGTCTATGTCTCATTTCACTTTAACAGCTTTGATTTGCCCTTGAACTGCTTGATAATAATGTGGAATGTTTTTTAATCTAAATATTGCCCTCACTAACTAGTATAATCATGTTGGGATTCTAAGCTTTGCAGGATGACCTTATTTATTTTGCATCATATAACATCGAATTATAACCAAATTGAAACCTAATCACGCAATAATTTAATAGGTTTCTGTAAGCATACAAAAAGACTTTTATGAAGTGTCTGTTATGACTCTAGCATTTTAAGTTTTTTTTTTTTTTGCTTATTTTATTTAAATAATTACAAGTAATCATTTGAGTTTTGAAGGAAGAATATCTAAAGAACACAGATAGAAAGTGGCAGTTTTTGAAAATATATAGGTGAATTTTGTTAAATGTATGTAAGTCCACCATTAAAATGCTATGTCATGTTTCATTAGGGGTGTGTTATATTAATTATAAAAAATTAATCTAGCCTTTTTCCCCAGTCAAAATGCTACTGAAATAAGTTGTAACTTCCCATAATTCTAAAATAGTTAAGTTAGAAAATGGATAGATGAATTGATGGCATTATTTAGGTAGGAGCAAGATTTAACAGCGGCAAAGTAGCAGGCAGCACAATTCAATGTCCAAATATAAACGGGAGACACATAGCAGATTTCTGAATTAAGTGCGGGTTTTCCCAAAAACATGTAACACTTGAAAAAGCTTTTCAGTTACTCACTCTGTACAGTACGCCTGCTACAGATGTTAAACTGTCCAACTTTACTCCTACAATAGACCCCTGCCTTCTTAACAAGTTTGTCCAGTGAGGCGCTTTCATTTTATGCTGCCTTCCCAGCACACCCACGTAGAAGAGGGCCCCTCGCCAACAACCGTTAGAACATCTGCAGCACCTTATTGCAGATGTTGAAGGTTTGCCAACTTGTAAGAAGTATAGTCGGCTCTGTCCTTTCTTACACAGAGCATCAGTATTGGCAGTCCAGCCCAAATTTTTGTCATCCAGCTGCACCCCAGGTATTTATAGGTTGACCCTGCAAAAGTCTCCCCCTGATGATATGGAGTCCATGGGGGGCCGTCCCTAAAATCCACCACCTGTTCCTTGGTCTTGCTGGTGTTCAGGTGTAAGTGGTTTGAGCCACACCATTTAACAAAGTCTTTGATTAGTTTCCCTTTACCTTTCTCCTGCCCACTCCTGATGCAGCCCATTCTTCTGTTCAAAAGGTTTTTGATGTCACTTGTAATCCATGGTTTGTTGTTAGCATAGCTGCGACTGTTTTTTCTGGAACTACAATGTCCATACATATGTTGATGCAGTTGTGCAGTCTACAGCCCCCTTTTAATGTTCCCCCCACTATTTGACCCAAGCAATATATCCCAGTTTAGTTCCAAAGCGTCTCCCCGAGCCTCTCTGCCTCAGGGACCATTTCCTGAATGATCGGTGGGAGGTAGCGCCTTTACTCTTGGTTTTAGTGAGGCTGAAGCAGACCAGGTTATGATCTGCTTTCCCGCGAGGCAGCGGGTGGCACTGTATGCCTTTAACGCTTGCATACAGTAGATCGATAGTCCTATTTCCCGGGTGTTACAGTCCACATACTGGAAGAAGGAGGTAATGTTTTATCCAGCGTTACATGGTTAAAGTCTCCAGAGATTAGCCCCAAGCACTCAGGATGCTGGTTAGAACCAGCAACTGCGGAATGGATGATGTCACCTCGTATCTCCGCTCGCTTGGGGGTGGATGTAAACATAACAACAATTCCGTGTCCAAATCTCTGGCAAGTAATTAGGATGCAGACTTACGCCAACAATTCAATGTCCCTGCAGCAAGTGGAGATTTTAACATTTACATATCCTGAGTTGCACCACTTTGTATTGACATAGAGAGCAGCCCTTTTCCCCTTTTTCTTCTTCCCGCTGGATTTGGCTCTGTCCGTTAACTGTGCTAAGCCCGATAGCTCGCTAGCATCTGGGATGGAAGTTTTTAGCCACATTTCACTAAAACACAGCAAGCTGCATTCTCTGTAGGTTCTGACTTTTTTCAACAGCACAGCCAGTTCCGATCTTATTTGGTAGTGAATTCACATTTCCCAGTTTCACAGAAGGCACCGACGGTTTATAACGCCATTTTCCTCAAGCTGCTTGGCTTTTGTCTTATTTTTTATCTTTGCACCTCCCTGGGCCGCCCAATATCGCTTCTTACCTCGGGGTAAATGGGGAACCACACCAGCGGCATTTCTTCTCAGTGCTTTATGTTGACTATTTGAATAGGCAGTCTCGGTTTTAAAAATCCATGTCAAGTAGTAAAAAAGTAAAAAGTGTCCAGGAAAATTCCACATAAAAGAAAGTGGTAGCAGTAATCAGTGAAAAGAAAAAATAGAAAAAGGTAAAAAAAATAGTCATATGGAGCTGCTGGAATGGCTGCCACTGCGCAACGTGGAAAGAAAAAAAAATTGTTGATTGGATAAAATATTCGCAGATATTTTCTCATAGTGCCTAAATGCAGCCATAACTTTTTTAATTTTTGAATCCCTCACAAGAAAGCTGTCGGCACCTTATTAAAGCGGGAAACAAATGAAATTCCTGTGTTTATACAAGTAGTTTAAAAGGAGTTTTTGAGTTGAAAAGACAGCCTGACCAATTTTCAAGTGAAATGTGTTTGAATGGGAAAGCATGGGTTTATGTACCCACACCGCTTGGTTTTCAAAGATAAAATGTTTGAAGGGCAGGTAGAGGGCACCCTTTCATAAGGGAACTCCACCTTCTTCAATATTTTATACAAAAACAATGCCCAAAACCCCAAGGGGACCCCCACCCTATCAAAAGGGTTTTATCTGGTAGATTTAAATATATATTGCCTATGTCCCCAATTTTTTAAATATGTAGCCTTAGAATCCCTAACTCACAGACTTACCACTGTATAAACTTATCCCACCTTCCTTCTATATCTATAACCCCGGGCAATTAGATGGTAAACAGACAAGCAGGAGTTAAGTTACAAAAAATAATGTTTACTGATAAATCAAAAATAAAACAAAATGCAAAGTACATTTGAATATTGGCAACCATACAACCTGATAAATGGTATGGGCAAAAAGACGAAAAGTTACTTAAAAGCCTATTTAAAGGGCATCGGGCCAGCCCCCACTTTGTTCAATATGGCTCAGCGGTTTCAATGTTTGTCTTCATCAAAAAATTAGAGAGAGAGAAAGGGGTTTTGGGCTTTTATAGATTTTCTCCAATTAAAACCCAAATAGGACATCATGGTACTTAAAGGGGCCCTGGGAGAACCCAAACCAAACACCCTATCCGCCCAAAAGAGAGAAATAGAATTTAACCCCCCAACCCCCCCGACCATATTTTGTAACCTGGTTTTGGGGAGATAAAACTTTTAAGACAACCCCCCAAATCCTGTCATAAAATTACAAAGAGACAGTCAAAAGGGGGGGATGGGGAAGGCAAACATGAATACCCCCCCACCACTTTTTGCCCCAAATTATAAAAAAGACATACAAAACATTTACCAATTATTTTAAATCTCACATCACAACACTCCACCCGATGAATGTTATGTAAATGTCTTTATAAACAATTTCTTTAAATTGTTTGAAGAGTCTGATGCATAACTTGTATTGATTGGCAGTATTTTTCCCAGTGTTAAAAGTTGTCCGTGACCATTTGTCCATTGATATCTTTTTTTCAAAGAACGGAACTTAAGGGCCTTTGATGACTTGTACTGCCCATTTTTGCAACTCTTTCTGCAGTTTTTATTATAAAATCTGGGGGTTAAAAATGAGAAAGTCCACACCTTCCACTAAATAGCCCATAAAATTTTATCTATTGTGTGAATTTTTTAATTTGGCTTGTTTTGTGTCTAACTCAATTAACCCCTGTCTAAAACTATCTGTTTGCAATGCAGCGTACAATTAACAAAAAATTTTGAAAGGTAAAATCCCAAAGGCGCCAGTAAAAATTTCCCCCCGTGACAGCAAGTGACGATAAACTGTTCAAAAACCCATTTTGGCCCTCCAAAATTTGGGGGACCAGTTGCCTCTTCCCTTTCCACCCATGGTGCAACTTACTGCCATCACCCTTTTTACCAGAAGGCTGGCATCACCACCATGAGACATCACAGCATGAACCTCACCCCCCCCCCGTAGGCCCCCCCCCAGAGTTTTTTGTTCACCATATATACTTTTTGGCAAACATTTGGTTCGAATTGCCCACTTCCTGTGCCTGTACCCAGCCGACAATCTAGCAGGGTTCCAATTTTTTCCCAATTGACTATACCCGAACATCGGAGCCATTGACTTGAAATGTACCAGCTGCACCTGCTTTCCGAAAACACATTTGTCAGTATACCTTTTTATATTAATTTCCCATTAATTTAAATTTAAAACCCAAAATGATATTTATGAGCATAAATGAACCCTTTTTTTTTGGTATTCAACTGGTTTTTCATTTTCCCCCCCCCTTTTGGAATATAAACTCGGGGAAATGAAAAAAAACCCTTTTCCTTTAAACAAGCATTGTGACTCCCCCAATTGCATGACTTGTGGATTAACTACTTAAACCCCAGTAATTGTCTTTTTTTTTGCTGTCTCTTCACTCTTCTTTTCATGTCTTTTTTCTTGGTCTTTGCTTGTTGTCTTTTTTTCATTCTGCTATGTAGGCAGGTCTGAAAATGGAAGGTGAAAAAGGTTTCTGTCCATCTCATTTTCTAGTTGCCACCTTCCCAAACACTCAAACTTTTTTTCCAGGCTTTCTTTGGGAACATTTTGGCACATGCCATTTTTCTCCAATGTGCTAGGGGAACCCGATCTCCTGCATGGATTTTATTTTTTCAATTCCCTTTCACTATTTATTACCTGCCCCAACCCAAACCGAAAACTACAAAGAAGTAGCATTTTACAGAAGGAAAAAAGAAATAGAAATAACTGTTTTCCCTTTGCTGTCTTCCGCCCCCCTTCTTTTTTTTCCATGCCGGGTTTTTTTTTTATTGTATGGAATGCTATGAAAGTGGGAAAAGTTTCCAGCCCCCAAGGCCAGATCCAGTTTTAAAACTGACCGTTTTATAAAGACCAGCCACTTTTCTCCATTTTTTGCAGGGAGAGTCATGGGTTTTCTTTTGAACAACTGGTCAGTCAGGTTTTAAATTTTGAACCTAAGTGTGTGGGGTTTTTTAATTACTGCTGGCCCAGCACAGCTGTTAGGACCTTTCACACCCCCTTTCCCTGGCTTCTACAGCTTCCTTTTGCTGCCCCACCCCCCACCTTTGTTTTTTGGCTTGTCCTGTTTATCCAAACCAACTCCTAAACGGGGCACTTTCTTCCAACTCAGCCTTTTATAGCACTTTCAGACCTTTCACACAAAGAACTTGAATTTTTTTATTTCTATTGTTTTTTGAAAATTTCCACACTTTCTTTAGTCCCAATCCCAATATCCATTTCATGCCCTAACAATTCCATTCACACTCCCCAGCCTCTCCCTTTCTATCTGATTTTGTCCAAATCAAATTTAAAGCAGCACTGGTTCCCTTTTCCAACAGGGGGGAAATAATCAGTATAGCATGCCTTTAAATACTGGACAGGTCAGAAATTGGAGAGTGGGAGGGGAGAAAAAAGAAAAAAACCCCCCTTGTTTTTTCCCCCTTTTTTCATCTCCCCTTTTCCTCACACTCACATTCCCATTTTTTATCTGAACCCATCTGTCTCATAAGTCACCCACCCAGTTTTGGGAGTTCCACCATCTTTACTATTGCCCTAATTTCACCATGGGCGGTTTACTTTTTTTTCCACTTCTTTCACTGTTTTTACTTTAGCAGTGGGTGTTATAATGCTAACACTTACAATTATCACACCAACTTTTCATCTTTCAAAATCCCCCTCAAAATTCCATAATTTCACTTTCATTCACTTTGCTATTTTTTTCCTTATCATGATCTTCCCTTTTTAAACCAAAAAAAGCTAGTAAGCCTCTTTAAAAAGCAGCCGCCCTTTAAACCTGATCTCTGTTTTCTTGCTTTTATCCCTTTCCCGCCCCTTTTTCCCTTTTGTGGCACACCCAGCTCAGTCGTTTCTTTCCTGAACCCAGGTTCCTCTTTTTGCCCGTTTCCCCCCCACTGGAAATGGTGACTTTAAATGAACTTAGGATTTCTGACACAATTTTCTAATAATTTCAAAATTTTTATGGGTTGGCCCCTTTTTTCCCCTGTAAGCAAACATACACAACATACACAAAGATTCTAAACAATAAGTACCGATGAATATAACGTCCCATCACCCCCCGCACTTTAACCACTTAAATGCCGATGAATGACGATGCATCTTTTACCACCCCCAGTACTTTAATTAGGGGCTCACACCCCCAGTACTAAAAAAATGCGGGTGTCCTTTTAAAACATGAAGTCTCTACACTTTTTTGTTTATACCATAAGAACCAAAAAGTTTTACTTCCACCCATTTGTCATGGGGGCCCAAAAATTCCCTGCATAAACAAAAACATAAACAAAAAAGTATTTGAAAAGGGTGCAAAACTTGGGTTTCCCCAAAATCCCGCCGACCCCGCCAATTGTTTTACTTGGTAGAGTAATATATTAAATTCCTTTCTGTCCCCTATTGTTTTTTAATATGTGCCTTAGAATGCCTAATCCAAAGACTTATTTTTGTATAAAAACTTATCCCCCCCCCTTCTATATCTATAACCCAGGCAAAGATGTGTAAAAAAAACAAGCAGGAGTTTTAAAACATAAAAATAATGTAATGATAATATTCATAAAAATAAAAAATGCAAAGTACATTTGAATATTGGAACCCAACAACCCGGGTAAAAGGGGGGAACTAGGTAAAAGACTTTCATTTCTTAAATGTTCTAGTTAAGGATCGGGTTTTTCAGCTTTCGCCACATGCTGTTCAAAGGCTGCTGAGCTGTGCTCTTCAATTTTTGTCTTCATCATCATATGTGGGGCAAAAAGAGAGAATGTGGGTTTAGCAAGACATTTATAGATGTTCTCCCACCCGGGAAACCCAAAAGGACATCATGGTATTTAAAGGCCTCTGAGACAAGCCACCAAACAGCCTTTTTCTCAGACCGGGGAAAATAAATTTTAAAACTCAAACCCCCCCAAAAAGACCATATGTTGCTAACCTGGCTTTGTGGGGATCAAAAGGTTTTAAAACACTCCCCAAATTCAAAGAGACAGTCAAAAAGGGGGTGGGGAAGGCAAACATGAATACCTTTTCACCAATTGGTTTGCCTAAATTATAAAAAAAAGACATACAAAACATTTATCGTTATATGTAAAATTCACATCACAACACGTAAAAAGTACTAATGAAAGGTAAAGAGGAAAAGACGTTTATAAACAAGAGTAGCTAGTTTTTGGGTTTCCCCTTCGGCACCGCTTGTGAGGATATTGAGTGTCCAGCCAAATGCATATCATAGGCTTGGTTGATCAGCATTTTTTTTAACCCAAAAAAAAAATGCGTCCCGAGACACGCCATGCAAATTAAAACTGGAAAAACAAATGACTAAGGGCCAAAAACCCCCGACTCCGGGGAATCAATGAATTCACAGGGGGGGCCCCGCAGCTCCCAATGAAAAGAGACGAAAGAAAAAGCAGGAGCCGGGGCAGACTACAGGGGCGAAGGATCAAACAGACTGAAAAGGAGGAAAAAGGGGAAACCCCAAAGTTTTTAATTTAACACCAGGGCATTGAAGTGGGCACCCATAAGTAAGATGGGGAAGTGGCCAGGGGGTCTAAATAGAGTTTTTTTTATTTTCTTACTGCATTTTTTTTAAAATACTATTCCCTTTTTTAAACTTTTTTGTAACCTTAGAGAAGAGTAAACCTTTCCATTTTTCCAATCCATGTTCCCCCTCATCTACACTGAGAGGTTTTCCACAGAAATGTAATTGTACTGTGTACACGGGAAAAAAAATCAGAAATAAAAAATAACACATATACAAAGCACGCCCAATTTTTAAAACAATCGGGTTTCCGCAGTTTCTTTTTGAAGATTGAATAATTGAATTTTAACTTTAACACAGCTTTATTTCTTTTTTTGGTTTGTTATTTAAAACATGATAAAGAAACCAAAATATGCACTATAGCGCCATGAACAAATACAAAAAGTAATTATTTTTTCTATAAATTGCCAAGTCGCTTTTTAGAAGGGTAGAAAGAGAACGGAAACCGTTTTTATGAGGGAGAAAAAAATTCTTTTTCCAAAATAAGAAACTTCAGCCTGTGGTACACATTTATTTAAACCCATTTTATGATGAAAGACCTTTGAGTTTCATGCCAATACACAATCATGATTTGTGGTATGAACTTGAAACAATCATTTTTGGAATTTTCATAATAACATTACTGATTACCGTTATGTTTATTTGTAGAATCTGTGAGGAACAATGTTGTTGCCCCCCTGAGCTAAAATTTTCACACAGGCTATGCTGACACTTTTAAAGAACAGGGGCACAGCAGTAATTGTACATGATCCACAAGTACCTTTTATCACTAAAACCCCCACCCCCGGCAATAGATCATAGTTGATTTTTTAAAATTTAAGGTAGCCATTAAAATTTTTTAAGACACAGCCCAGTACTAACAAGGTTCCTTTCCCCACTTTTATGACCACCAAGGGTAGCTTTGGTTGCAACTTTTTCTGAAAGGATTTAAGATGGGGGGGCCCGCATTCAGTGTCAAAAATTTTTGGGGATTTAGTAACAATATTTTTTCCAGTACTAGCTTGGGTTCCAAAAAGTTTTTTTAGGCAATTATACTTAAACATGTTTTTCAACTTTATTTTTTGGGTTATATATTGGGGTTTTAGGGGTTTTTTTTTTTTTTTTATTTTAATTTTGTTTTTTTTTTTTTTTATGGGGACCAGTTGTATGGCTAAAGGGGGATTTGGTGTTTCAAAATATTAATATTTGTTTTTAAAAACCCCAAGCAAAAATGTTGATTTTATTGATACTATTTGTTTTGTTTTTTGACCCAAATGACTTAAAAATCATTCACACGGAAGATGGCATCATTTATAGGAAGGTAAACGGGAAAAAGGGACACAAAAGGTTCCCTTTTTTGAGGGTTTAATGGGTTTCCCCTTTAAGAACTATCACCAAGCAAATTTAAAAGGGGTTTACTCAAAGGTGTTTTGGTCTGTTCTTTTTATACTGTGTGAAAACAATAAAGTCTGAAATAGGGGAAGCCACCCAAATTTTGGGGGATGTTATAAGAAACCCCCACCTTATCGGGGGTGGGGGGGTTTTGGGTGTCCCAATGTTTCCTAGGTTTTTCTTGTCCGGGGCTTTATCCCCCTGGTATGGTTCCCTTCCGGCAACTGGTCCTAGTTGGGGGATGAGACAAAGAGCGCCCCAACCCCAAACCTTTTTAAAGAAAAAAAACCTTTGGACGACATTTTCCTCCCCGGGACACGGGGTCACCGGGGCCCCTGAGCCAGACCGGAGGTGGGGCCTGATGGCGAGCACCTGGGCCAGGCCTGCACCCGGGGCCCCGGGCCGGGGCACAGCCCAAAGAGAAAATGGGGTCCCCTTCCCAGGGGCTAAACCACCCAGGAGGGGCCAAGGAGGTTGGATGGACCCCCGGGGGCCCTTTGGGGCGGTCCGATCCCTCGGGTTGGCCTTGGGAATGGAATGTCCCTCTCTAAAGGGGGAAGGATTTGAGCTGAACGAGGCCGAGAGGTTCCAACTAGATATAGTCATTTTTCCCCCCACGAAACAGTTTTTGACTCGGGAACCAATCTCCTTGAGGGGGGCGGGAATTTCCCCTTTTCTCAGTTGCCCCCGGGAGGTGCCGAGGGCAGGGGGCATACTTATTGCCCCAATTTGGGAGCCTGTTCATTGGGTTTCCCCCGTGGATGGGGGGAGCCCATGCCTTAAAGGTGGGAGTGGTTTTAACTAGTTTGGGAAGGGAAACGGCTTTTTGGGAGTACCCCCCCTTTTTGGGGGCCCCGGGAGGGGGGTGCTGGGAGGGCAACCTTACCCCCCCACAGCGGGGAGACTTCGGTTCATGGGGCAATGACAGTCAGACCGGGAAGGGCGGATTGGGAGGGAATGGCCCCATTTTAAACCCCTGAGTTGTTTTTTTGTTATTTCTTCCCATCAGGGTTTTTGTCCAAAAATGAAAACCATGTTGGGCCATGGGGGTGTTCATATGTCCCCCTGGACGGCTTCGAGGAGATTTTTTCCCGCCATCCGGCTTTTGGGGGAGGGGATGGGGGTGTCAAAAAAGGGGATATGGGGGGAAAGGGCCCCGTTGACCTCGATTTGGGACGCGGGGTCGGGGGGAAAAATTTTTAAAAGACCTCCTCAATCCCACAAACATGCCTTCCTTTGGGAGGAAGAAGAGGGGGGACTAATGGCCTAAGGTAAACCAGGGTTAAAAACCCCTTGGCGGGGCCCCCGGGGTAAAAAACAATCAATTAAATTTATTTAAAAGAATTTTCATAAAAAAAATGTAGCTCAAAGTTTTTTTAAAAAGAAGAAAAAAAAACAAAAAAAAATAAACAAAAAACCATTAAAAAATAGAAAAATAAGGCCCAAAGGGCCAGGGTGACAGAAAAAAAAAAAAAAATTTTAGGGGCCCCAGACTAGAGACCGCCCCAACCCTTTTTGGGCAATCTCCCCAATATAAATCAAACCCCCCTTTGTATTTGGGTTTTTCATGGAAGGACTTGATGATGATGGTCACGAGACTTCGGGGTTTTCAGTCCATAAAGTTGGTGCATCATGTTTTTTTTGGAGGGGAGGTATACGCCCCCAAAAAAAAAAGGGAAAAAAGAAACAGAAAAAGAGAGAGGGGTCAGAAAGGATTTTGGAGACATTATGAATAGTTATTATGATAAATTTGGAACAAAGGGAATGGGAGGGGGTTAAAGTGAAGTTATAAAAAGGCCATGTTAAAGTAATGGGGGTTTTTAGCAGTGTTTTAAAGTGCTCCACTGTTTTGGGTTATTCCAGATTTTTGGGTGCATAACAGCAGAAGGGCATTTCCCCTTTTTTAAGTTTAGCTTTGGAATTAAAAGGAACTATTTGAAGATCTAAAGGTTACGATTTGGAAATAACGGGGTCAGGCATTCCAATATATAAGATGAAGCAGATTATTTAAGGTTTTATAAACCAAAGAGTATTTTAAAGTAACCTGAATGAAAAGGCAACCAGTGTAGGGGGACATAAAAACGGGAAAAATGTGTTCGGATTTTCTTTTCCTAGTTAGGATTCTAGAAGTTTTTTCCCCCCACCCCGTTGCAAGTGATTTATGTCTTTTTAGGTAGCCCTGAGAGGAGGGGTTAAACAGAATTTTGGTCTACTAAAAACAAAAGCGGAATTAATTTTCCCCAGCATTTTTCAATGAAAAGGGGTCTAATTTGCTATGTTTCTTAAGTGAAAAATCCTAGTGGTCTGATGAATATGCAAAAAATTAGATTAATAACAGTTCCCCCTAATTTTTTTACTTCCGCTTAATTTTAAATTAATGCATCAAGTTTATTTCATAACCTCATTGAATCCTTTAAATTGCCCACAAAATTTCGTTTTTTTTATTTTTTTTGAGAAAATTACTATTCATCCATTCAGAAATATTTTTTTAAAAACAGTTTGGGAATGAAAGAGCCAGAGCCATCGGGGTGCTATTGATAAGTATAGTTGTGTGTCATCGCATTTTTTGTGGTAACTCAGTTGAAAATTTTTTAAATTGGGATTGAAAAGAAAGCGGACCCAGGATAGAGCCTTGGGGAACACCATATAGAAAAAAGGTTTGTTACCAAACAAAAAAGAATTTTCTACCTGCCAGGTAGGTTTAAAAACCAATTTAAGACATTTAAAGAGGCCCACCCATTGACAAAGGGGTTAATATTGGGGATCTAGGGTGAAAATGCCCTGATCTAAAAATTTTAAACAGATAAATGGCCACGGGTCTGCATTTCCCGCGTCATTTATCTTTAAGGGAGTGCAGTTTCGGGTGATTTTTTCTAAACCCTAATTGAAATTTATCAAAATAGATGTTTTTTGGGTGGTCTTTTAATTTTAAAAATGACTCCCTTTTCTAAAATTTTTAAATTAAAAAGGGGAAGGTTAGAGATGGGTCAAAAATTTTTCAAAGGCAGAGGGGTAAAGGGATTTTTTTCTTGGGGCAGGGTTTAACTACAGCAGTCTTAAAAAGGGGTCGGGGAAGCCCCTTCGTGTTTCAATGACAAATTAACTATTTCAAGAATTTTAAATAATTAGCCCCCTTGATATTTTTTTAAAAAACCTTGGGAAGGGGTCAAGGAGGGGGGTGGAGGGTTTCAGTTGAGAGATTATACTATGAAATTTCAGGTAACCATCCTGGTGAAAGCATTTAATTTTTTTGGAATGGAGTACCAGGGCTTTGGAGGTTCTAAGTTTTGGGGATATATTTGGTTATCTCTAATATCATTCTTTTTTTAATGGGTTTAATGGGGGGGGAGATCCCCCCCGGAGTTCCTCAAGACTCGGGATGTTGAATCGTTTTTGGGACACGCCTCTGCAACATCGCAGGGACATGGGGGACAGTGCCTGTGGATTGGCAGACCGGGGTGGGGGGTCCACTCTTTAAAAAAAGGGGCCCCGGAGGGGGGTTTTCCAAACCCCACAGAGGGTTTTCCCCCCAGCCTCCGGGAAAAGTCTATCGGGGGTTTTGGGAGGAAACAACCCAATAGCTAAACCCCGGATTCAGGGGGAAACAGGGGCCCGGTCAGGGAAACAGGGGACCAGCTCTACCCCTTTAGCAGGGTCCTGGGGGTGAGGGGTTTGCCCAACCATTTCTAATATGTTTTGTGGATTTGGGAAAAGGATTCAACCATGCCCCTTTGGGGGAACCTTGTGGTGGGGGTTTGGGAGTTTTAAACCAACCCCCCATGATAAGGGCTGTTCAGCCCCTGAAAACCCGGGTATCAGAGTTTATCCGCATTGCTGGCAGTAAGTCAACCCATTTCCAGGGGAGATTTGGGAAGGGTTTCTCCCTTTGTCACCGATTCTGTTCAGAACTTTATGGACAAAATTTTCTAGGCACAGCCAGGGTGTTGGGGGAGCCCGGGGTTTGGGTTTCTAGGTTTTGGGTCGCTGTTTTTTGCGGGATGATGTTGTTTTGTTTTTTTTATCGGGCCGTGATTTTTCATTTTTCTGAATCAGTTCGGGATGAGTGGGGAAGCGGCGGGGATGGGGCACCTCCTAATCCAGACCATGTACCCCACCCGGGAAAAGGGTGGGGGCCCTCTCAGCGTTGGGAATGAGATTTCCCCCCAAGGGGGGGAGTTCAAGATTGGGGTTTTTTTCCACGAGTGGGGGGAAGAATGGGCTGAGATCGAAAGCGGGATTTGGGGGCCCCCCCGCGGGATGCGGGCCTGCACGGCCCCAAAAAGGGGAAAAAGGAGTTGACCCGGGAAAGCTCTCAATTTACTAGCTTTATACGCTCCAACCCCCACCTATGGTCGGGGACCCAGGGTAGTAAACCAAAAGTAAGACCCGGGGAAAAAAGGGGTTTGAAATGAGCCTCCGCAGGGGTGTCTGGGCTTTTAAAGATGGGGGTGAGAAGCCGGCCTTTCCAGGAGGTGCCAGAGTAGAGCGCTGTTCATGCATCGACGGGGAGCCGATAAAGGGGGGCATCTGATCGGGATCCCCCCAAGCCTCTCGGGCAAGGTGTTCTGACCATGTCCAACCGGGAGGAGCCCCCAGGAAGCCCCAAGACACACTGAGACTTACCCCCCGGCTGGCCGGGGGAACCCCCCAAAGGATTCTCCTGGAAGAGCTAGAAGAAGTGGCGGGGGAGAGGGTCTGTTCATCTCTCCCTCGGGGCCCCCGCCCCGACCCCGGAAAGGGGAAGAGGATAGAGGGATGGGGGAGGGAAAAAAAATTTTGTTTATTTACCACTTTCAATTTTAAAAATGTGCCAAATGAAAAATATTTACTGTCCAAATATTAGAAAATTTTCTTTTTTCAGAGGTCATAGAGGGCTAGATCTCTAGAAAAATTTTCCCGGTATTTTTTAGTAAAGGTTAAAAAATCAAAAAACATCATATTCCCCGTAGTCGGGGGACCTTGAAAAGTTTTAAAATAAACCCCCATGTTTAGGGTTAAAATTTGTCTTTTTTGGGCCTTTCTAAAAAAGGGTTCTTAGAGGGCTGGAACCACCAGTGAAGCGGGATATCTACATCATCTTTATTATCAGAAACCCCTTAGATAGCAGAAATTGATAATCCATGTTACCAACCCCCATTTTTAAAAAGTTTGGAAAAGGACCCATTTTGACATCTCATTGGGGGGAAACCCGGGGTTCATAAGTTGATGGATGCAAACTTCAAGTCCTTCTGCCCAATTTTGAGGGAGAAAACCTATTGGCTTTTTCCCCATCATAAGGGTGTAATTTTGCAAAAATATGGTTTCAAAATCCCTAAAACCTGAGTTTGTTTTTGAGTTAGATGGCCCAAAATGGGCAGACCCCAGAAACCTTGACCCCTTTTGGGGCCAAGTAGACATCAAGAGAGTCAAATGGTATATCATATGAGTTCTTGTACTGGTAAGTCAGGGGGAAAAAAAAAAAAAAAAGGGATTTAACAGAGTTAAATACATTTTTTTTTTCCAATTATCCCCCAACCTAAAACAAATTTTACCTTTCAAATTAACTATTTACATTAAATAACCCCATCTCTAAACAAGGTGGGGTGAAAAGAAGTCAAGAAAATTTTTTTTATGTCTTTTTAGTTCTTTTTTTTATTAATTGCAACATTTTTTGTTTATATTGTTAATTAATTCATTTGTTTAATTATATTTCCTATTTATTTTATTTTCTATTATTTGATTTCTTGGGGGTAATCTTTTTTTCTCATGCCCCTTTTGGGTTTCCCCAAGAGGCGGAGGGCAAATTATCTCACCACCATCAGGGTGAAAAAAATGTTTTAAAAGTGAGTTTTTTGGGCACTTTTCGAAGAACAAACCAAAAACAAAGGGGTATGTGAAAAAAATTAATGAAAAACAAGGGCAAAATAGAGCAAAAGAAGGGCCCCGGGGTCCTGTTAAAAGTAATGCCCCGGCAGAATAAAAAAAAACTGTGACGCCAAATCTTGTATAAAAAGGTAAAACCTTTCTATTACCTAAGGGCTAATGATCAAGATTCAGACTTTAAACCAATGGATCCCAAATCGAATTTTTTTGTTTTATGTACAAGATAATTAATTGTATATTTAAAATAGAAGTTTATTTTTTATTCAATAGGGGATGTAGGGGGGGCCTGATTACACCCTTTTTATTTCAGGGGTTGAAAGAAAAAAATAAATAGTCAATTGCCTTTCAAATTTTTCCTTTTTAAGGGAAAAGGGTGATGGGAAATTTATTTTAGCAAAAATCCAATACTGAAAAAAAAAATTAACCATCAAATATAAAATTAAAACAGGGTTTTCAAGAATAAGTTTCACCCCTGTTTTTCACATGCACATACAGTATAAAAGGAATAATTTTTGCTGAGCCCCCTGAGAAATGATAAAGGTAGGAATAAAGACTGTATAACCTAGTAAAATTAAATTTTTGTGTAGAAAAATTTGAAGAGAAGAATTAAAGCCCCAAAAAAAACAGTTAATAATTATGTGATTTGATTAAATACATCTTGTCTTTTTAATAAGTATCATTATACGGGAAAAGAGTTATGAAATTTTCGAATTACAAATAAGGTTTTCCTGTTTTTTTTTTTTTTTTCCAGTTTTCCATACCCCTATTAAAAAAGAATTAAACAGTCCAGGTTGTAACCTAAAAAAAGAATTTTTTCATAAAAAATTTCACCCCCATATAGTCCATAATTTGCTTTTTTTTAAAAACCCTGACTGTCCTTTTCCCCGCAGGAGATTTTTTTTTTTTTGTAGTGACTCAACTTAAGAGATTCAAGAAGTATTGGGCCCCCCTTAAAAAAGGTTTCAAATACATTAAAAACCAAAACACAGAAATATTTTCTTTTAAGTAGTCAGACCCTTAATTCAGTGTTTTGTTGAAGTCCTTTGGCAGCACGTTTTAGTCATTTTGGTTAAATTCACAATTTTCGTGTGGTTAGTTTTTAGGCAATTTATCCCACTTTTCGGGCAGATCCTCTCAAGCCATGTTATATTGGATGTAAAAGATCTGTAAATTGTTATCATCAAGTCTCCCACTGGTGTTCAAAGGTTTAAATTGGGTTTGGGCTATTCCACCTGGAACAGTTTTGGGGGGGACACTCCACTTGTATTGGCTGTATTTATTGTTTATGATCACCCCCAGAATAAAACTGTCATTCTGGGTGTGAGGCCGCCCCTTTGGAAGCAATTTTTTTTTCTGGGATTTCCCAGATTTGCCCTGATTTATTTTTCCCCAATTCGACCAGCCTTCCTATCCTTGTTTCTGAGAAAAAAACCTAAAGTTTGATCCCTACCACCAACATATTTCCATAGGGTTTTATTAGGCAGGTGATGAAAAAACCTGATTTTTTGTTAGATGTAGTGCTTAGAATTCTCCCCAAAGAGTTAAATTTTTTGTGTTAAGCCCAAAAAGAACCCCTTTTTCCTCATACCTCAGAACCCTTTTTTAAACTGTCACATGTTTTTTACTGAGAAGTGTTTTTGTCTTGCCAGTTCCCATAATCATCTGATAGAGGGTTTCCCTGAGAGGGTTTCCTTCACGGGTTTCCCTCCATATCAGCAGAGGAATTCTAAGCTCTGTTTGTGATTTGATTTTTTTGGTCACCCCCCCTTGAGCAAGGCATTTTTGTTCAGTTCTCATTTTGGGCCCCAATGGCCGGGCAAAAAAGTTCTGGTATTTCCCCTTTCCACCCAAAAATTATTGGGGGCCACCACACCCAGGAACAACCAAAGTTTTAAAAAAATGGGTTTATCCCCTTCCAACATAAAGCATCAGCCCCATTTTATCAAAAGGTTCATTGGGGGATCCTTGGATTTTTATTTTTTGGGTTTTTTAACTGACATGTTTTTGGGGACCTTTATACACAGGTGGGGCCTTTTCAAAAAAGGTCCAATTAATTTTTTTACATGTAAACTCTGATCAATTTCCCAATTTAGCATCTGACCAAATTTAAGTTCAACAAAAATGACCCCAAATAATTACACTGTGTAAAAATGAGAAACCCAGTTTTTTTTTTTTTGGTAAAGTTTAAAAGCCCCCTTTTTTTGGCCATTTTTTCACTTTTTTTTTAGGGCTTGGGAGGTGGGGATTGAGGGGAAAACAAAAAAATGTATCCTTTTAAAAAATAAACCTAAAAACATGATGAAGTTTTAGAACAGTCGGGAGTGAGTCTGAATGCTAACTGAATCTACTGTATATTTGGTACATGTCAGGGCAAAGAGGCAGGTTTTTCATTTCCTTGCTGTAATAATTTTTTTAAATTTTCATGCAAAAAAAAAACTATTTACGGCTGTTAAAATGAAACAATATGATCCAAGAAACCCATTTCACCAAAACATGATATACTTAAACGGGGCCCAAGATAAAAATTAAAAACCCAAAAATGATAAAAAATTTTACCCTTTTAAAAAAGGGAAATTTTTAATTTATTTGAAAATCACTTTTTTTTTACCTTAATAATGAAAAACTGATCAGTAGAATTGTTTTAAACTGCAGTCAAATCCATGTTTTCCCTTTTTTAATTGGTTTCAAGAAATTGAATTTTTACATCGTTTTGCCAGTAATTGTAAATTACAAACAAGAAAAATTAATGTAATTGCTTTTTTTATTACAATGCACTGCAATTATTTATTTAAGTTATTGATTTTGAAATTTTCTTCCCCAATTGGATAAAAACTGCTGAAATGCATCTTGACAATCTTTTTTTTCTCCAAATCATTAAAAATATGTGATCTATTTTCAAACAGTTCTAGTTTCAGCTAATACCCCCCTTTTCTTCTTTTCAAAAACCACAACCTTTTGCATGTCTACAGGACTTTTTTGATAGGGGTATCTTATTACACCAGGCAGTAATTTTGGGAAAAAACCCGTTATTGAAAACCTCTTGCCGGGAAAAAAAAACTATAAGTATCTGTAAGTATCCAGTATTTACTGAGTCATTTTAAAAATCATAGACTCCCCCAAACTTTATTTATTAAGGAATATTTAAAAAACCATAAAAAAGAAAACTTGGGTTATGATATTCTTTTAAATGTTACTAATGGAGATTACTTTGATATAAATTGGGAAATTGTCAAATCTGCTTAATTTAAATTAAAATTTGAGCGAGCTTGTCCAGGGATTGGAAACAACGGAAGAAAAAAACAAACAGGGGTCCATCACAAGACACATTGGGAACAACCCCCACTCACACTTACTGGAATATGGAGAATGTAAAAGCAACAGTTTAATTATTAAGGGTCACTTTTTCATGAATTTTACCAAAGTTATTCAATTTGTTACCTTCTTTTAAAAATTTCTGATTTGGCATTGTTTCTGTAGCAACAGTAACTGTAAAAGGAAAAAACATTTGTTATTCTTTAATTATAGGCTAAATTTTAAAAAGGTGATATCCTTTTATTTGAGACAAAAAGATAAAATTTAACAATAATAATACAATTAATTAAAAAAAGTTTTAAGAAAAAGAGCAACCAAAAATTAAAAAAACATTTAATGTATGAAAAAATAATTTTTAAAAATTTAATTGGAAAACAGCACCCACTGAAAAAATATTTAGAAAGTTCACAAGTATAACGCTTGTGTATATTAAGGAAAAAAAAAACCCCCTGATGGGGTTTTAAACACCACATAAATGTGTTTTTAGGATTGATTCCCTATTTATACTGAAACATACAAAAAATCAAAATAGTATAAAAAAATATATATGCATACAAACAATTAAAGTGAAGTAAGGTAATATTTAAAGTTCTTAAATTATTCAAAAAAATGTTTTATAATACAGTTCACTGTGGGGTTGGGGAAAATTCTTGGGTTTCTAATTGGATAAATAGTGTTTAAATTAAATATAATTGTACCTGCCCTGTAAAAAAAAAAAAACTGATGCATTTTTTGGGGGTCTCAAAATCTTCAGGGCTTTTTTTTTGACCTAGTTCTGTCTTTAAAATCCAAAAAAATATGTAATTTATAAAGAGAGAAAAAAAAAAATACAAAAAAAAAAAAGAAAAATTTTAAAAATTTTTGAAAACATTTGGAAATTTTAACATAATTAAACCCGGTTTTTGTAAAATTGAACAAAAAACACCCTCAAAACTAAATTTTGGATTTTTTAAATTTTAAATTTTATATTTTATTAAAAATCCCAATTGTTTTAAATTTTTTAAAAAACAAAAATTTTTTTTGGCCAATAAATTTTTTTCGGATTTTTTTTTTTTTTATTTTGTTTGGGATACAAAATGTCCTTTTTTACAAATTTTTTTAAAAACCAAAATTCTTTTCTTTTCTCCCAAAGTAATTTTCCCAAAAAAGGGGATTTTCCTTTTTTGGGGGAAATTTTTTTTTGCCTGATACGCCCCCAAAATTTTTTTTGAATTCCTTTAAAAAGGAAAAACCCCGGGGTTTCAAAATGAACTCTACTTAAAACAAAATTTTTTTTTTTTCAAGTTTTTAAACGGGATTACTGGGGTTTTTAAAAAGGGGCCATTAAACTTTTAAAAAAAACAAATTTAAAAACTATTTTAATAGGCCCCCTCGGAAAAATTAAAAGGGTTTAAAATTCCTTAAAAACTAAACCTCCCCTTTTCCCCAAAAAAAAGGGAACGAAGAAAAAAAAACTTTTTCCCTTTTTTTAAAAAATGGGGTTTGCCAAAAATTGGGGAACTAACAGTTTTTTTTTAAAATTAAAACCAAATTTAAACCCAAAATTTTAAAAAATTTTTCAAGAAAAAAACTTTTTTTTTTGAATTTAAAAATTCCCCTTTTCTATTGAAAGAAGGGGATTAATTCATTCTCCCAAAAAATTATCCACCCAAAAAAGGAATTAAGGGAAAAAAAAAAAAAAAAACCAAAACCAAAAAAAACCTTTAATTAATTAAACCCTTGGGGGTTTTAAAAAAAAAATTTAGAAGGGGGTTAATTTTTTTAAAATTAACAGCAAATTTTAAATTTGGGCCCCAAATTTATCCCCAAAAAAAAAAGGTTTTTTTCAAAGAAAAAAAATTTATTTTTTAAAAAGTTTATAAAAAGTATTTTTTAAAGAAATTAAAGAAAAAAAAGGGCCCTTTTGGGAAAAAAACGGGTGAGAAAAATTGTTTTTTCTGTTTGAGTGTATGGGGCAATAAAAATTAATTAATTAAATAAACAAAACACTTTTTAAACTAATTATAATCCCAAACCCCTCTATATAAAAAAAAAAATTCAGAATCTTTAATTTTTTCCCCTTATTAATATATATATAAACCATGATCCCCATATTACATTTTTCCCAATCCCCCAAAATAAAAATTTCATTTTTTTCAAACAAAAAATTTATATTATCCCCCTTCCCTTTCCAGGGGGGGTGGGGCGTTAAAGAAGGAAATTTTGGGAACCCCCTTTTGGGGAAAATTTAACCCAGCATATTTCCCCTGTTTGTTTTGGGTCCTGGGTTTTGGGGGGAATTACCGGGGGCCCCAAAATATAATAAAATTATTATAATTCCCATCACCCCTTAAAAATATTTCAACCCATCTTTAAAAAACCCCAAACCCCCAAAAACCCCTCGCCCCCATAAATTCCTTTTTTTTATAATCATACCCTAATAACAGATCCACTTAAATTATATTTTCCTTACCCCATTTTACCCCACATCATAACTCACACCCATCCTCCACCATCTCCGGGCTATCCCATTTTTCCCCACTTAACAAGACCCCCATCTTCCCTCCCTTTGGGGGGGTTTTCCCCCCAACCCTTAAAGGGAATCCATTTTCCCCAGGCCAGCCCCGGATTTAGGTGCCCGGTTCTTCCCCGGGCCCCCCCGCTGCGGCCCCAATCCCAAAAGGGAAAGGCCCAGAAGGGAACCTATCAGAAATTGCCCAACCACCCCAACCGACTCCTTTCAACACCCCGGGTTTTTCCCCTTGAAACTTTCCCCCCCCGAATTTTAAACCTCTTGGGGCCAACTTTAAGGGGAAAGGGGTTAAAACCCCGCAAGCCACTTGGTCTGCCCGTTTCGGACCCCGCTCTTTCGGGTCATACCCCATACCCCGGGGGGGGAAACCCCCCCAAGGATTTCCCCGGCCAAGCCTTTTTAAAAATATTAAATTTTACTACCCGGGTTAAAAAACTATTTTCATCCATCTCCCTTTTCCCCCCACCAACAAACCCCAATACTTTCCTTTATTGGGATACCCCCAATAAAAGGGAATTTTGGTGAAAACTTCCCGGTTTGGGGGCCAAATTTATTCCCCGGGAAAACTTTTCAAAAGGGACCAGGGGCCTTTAAGTCCCGGCCCATTTTGGAAAAAACCCAAAATTTGAAAAAGGCCAACCTTAAAAAAATTTTAAATTTTACCTTTTAAAATTTAAAAATGGGAAACAAAGGGGTTTACTGGTTTGAAAATTTAAAAAAGACTTCCTTTCTCCCCCCAATTTAAAAATTTTCCCAGCCAAAAACTTTATTTTCCCCCCCTTTAGGGGGGATTTTAAGGAAAAAAAATTTAAGGGTTGGGCCCTTTTGGAAAAAATTTTAAAAATTTTAAAGGGGGGAAAAGGTTTTATAAATTTTTGTTTTCCCTTTGTTCGAAACCAAGAGTTTTTTTTTCTTTGGGGATTTACCCCCAAAAAAATTTTTTTTTTGTCCAAAAGTTTTTTTGGTTTTTGTAATTTTTAAAAAACTTGAATGGCTATGATAAATTTTTTAATAACCAAAAATAGAAAAACATGTAATATAAAATGGGTTTTTTTTTAGGGAAAAATTTTGTTAGGATATAGCGGGTTGACAAGCGACCGACAGACATCGCTTTGTTCAAGGGTTATGTTCAATTTTCCTCTATATCTGACTCCAAAACCCAAAAACTTGGGAAAAAAAACTGTATAGAAAAAGAAACCCCCCTTTTTTTCCCAGTTCTTAATGTGAATAAAGAATTATTCAAAATTGTGCATTGTTTTTTGTTTTAAGAAAAAAATAAATTGTTTAAAACTTATTTTAAGCAGTTTTATGTCCAAACATACCTTTTTTTAAAGTACTTATTGGTTGTTGGTGCAAGGTTTGATTGGGGTAGACTTTAAAAAAAAAAAAAAAAATTTTTTGGGCTTATTTAAGGTTTGTGGGATAGTACTCAATGTTTTGTTGGGTTTTTGTGCCAGCACAATTAAAAAAGGGTTTTTTAATTTTGTTGGGAAACACAGAATGTGTCCAAAGAAAATTAAGTATGTGAAATAAGTAGGGACGTTTAAAAGAAAGAGTCGGGTCAAAAAACCAAAAAACAAACTAGAGATAAACCAAAAAAAAGGGGGCCCCAGAAGAAGTCAAAACAAATTAAAGTAAAAACCCATAACTAGGGCCTAATTTAATCAGAAAGAAAAAGAATATTGGAAATAGTTGTGTCTTAAATAAGGAATAATGTAAACTGTGACCATTGATTTAAATATCCCCAACTTTTGGGTGTCCCTCTCACCAAAGTGTGTTAAAAAGAAAAAACAAAAAAACCTTGATTTACCAAAAAAAAACCCAGAAATTAGCCCAAAAAATGAAAATAAAATAAGGAAAACAGAGTGGAACCGGTTTACGAATGAACATGACAAATTGGTTTACACCAAAAAATTTGCCAAAATTTTAAACTGCCCGACCACAGACTGATAAAAGGCCCGTTTTTTTTGGTTTGTGGGGGGCCCAAAGAAAGACTGTCAGCCCCCTGTAATTTTCCCCGGGAGGGGAGAGAGAGACACACACACACCCAAAAGAGAAAGAGAAAAACACACGACCAAAAGAGAGAGAACACACACACACAAGGGCCGCGAGAGAGAGAAAGAGACACACACACACGACCAGAGAGAGAGAGAGAACACATTTCCCTGGCCCGGGAGAGAAAGCACACACACGCCAAAAAGAGAAAATGCCACAAAAGAGAGAGAGAGAGAGATGGCTGGGCGAAAGGGTTTTTTTTAAAGAGACAGATCCAAGCATTGTTCTTTAACCCTTTTTATTTAATGACTTTTTTCTATTGAATTTTAACCTCCACTTCTGTTTACAGCGATCGGGGTTTAGAGTATGCATTGTTGAAGTTACTTTTCTTGGGGGTTTATTTAAAATTTAGGATTTTTTACTTTTTTTTCCCGTGCTTAAAACTCATTAAAAAAGTGGTTCAAAAAGCCCCAACTCCTTTTCAGTGTTAGTTTTCTGTTGGGTTTTTCAAATTCAATATTTTTTCATTTAGTTTACTATTGCTTGTGCATTCTATGGTATTATTAACTATATTTGGCTTAAAAAACTTTAAAAAAAAATATATTTACATAGAGTTTGTACAGTCTGAATGGATTAATTGTAACATACAATCCCATAAAATTATTTTTCAGACAAATCGGGGTTTGTAAAGTTTTAAAAGAAATGGTCGTGGGAAACCCAGGTTCCACTGTTTTAAAAATATGTTAATGTGGGGAATTTTAACCCAGTGACGAAGATTACGCCGGCCGTCAAACTTCGCCCTAAACTAGGCTACATTCCTCCCACCTGGGCAGACCAAGAGTGTGCTATGTTTCTGATATTTATGTTTTCTTTATATTTTCAAAAAGGGTATTTACAGACCACAAAAAGGGGAAAAAAAAGGGGTTTAAACAAAACTCCGGGGAGCTTCTGGGGAAAATTTTATCTAGCAAAACCCCAGAGTGCATCCTAAACCACATTTTGCTTTAAAAAAGCAGTGCCCAAAATGAAAAAAGGTCTCGTAATTTTTTTCATAACATGAAATTTTTAAGCATTTCCACAATTAAAAAAAAAAAAAAAAACATATGTACAAAACCTTTTTTTTTCAGGGGTCTTAAAAATCCAGAAAAAAAAAAACTGATAAACTGCAGTGATGCAATGCCCCCAAAAAAAGACAACAGGGGGAAAAACATATTAATTGGTTTTTGAACAACACTTTTGGGAAATTTAATACATTATTGGGGAACCCAAAACCCCTTTTTTTTCTCCCTAAACTGAGGAAAAATTGTTTTGTTGAAAGTTGAGGGCTTTCTGCTGAATGGCCATTAAAGACTTTCTTTTATTATGCTGCCATTATTTTTCCATGGCTTTCAACAATTAATTTTGTCAAAAGGTTTTTTAATCTTGAATATTGCCTCACACATTTAGACAACTCATTCATGTGCTCACTAACCTTCTTAAGATAATAATTCCCTCTGTCCCAAAAATTTTTATATTTGAGCCTAACAGCACTTTTTCTTTTTTTTTTTCCAGGCCAAAAACCCCAAACTACCCCTTTAAACCCTGTTATTGTTAGGAAGTTCCTTTTACTCCCTTTACTGTTTAAACTTCCCCAAATGGGAAATTTTAAATTTTGTATTTTTTTGTCATTAAATGTGCGCTACTGTTTACCCAATTTCACTTCTTCCCCCTGTTTTTTTTTACTCCAATACTGAAATTCAAAAGAGTTTTCTTTCAATTTTATATTTTTTTGTGCCCTTTAACTTTTTTTTAATATCGTTTGTCTCATGCTTTTAAAAAAAATGGATTTAAAGGGCTGGATTTACAGTTCTGCATTTAATCTGTTTGGGGCCCTTTTCTATACAAAAAAAGTTTTTGGTTTTTATTGAGAGAGTTTCAGATGGGAAATATTTCCCAATTGTATTTTTATTTTTTTGGGTTGAGGGTATAAAGAAAAAAAAACAGGAACCAATTTTACCAAGTTTAGTTGAATGTTATAGTAATGCCAAATACAAATTTTTGAAATTTTCCCCTAAATGTTTATAGAATTGCTTGAAATTTTTCACTTTTTTTTTATACCTGTTTTTTCTGTATTTTAAAATTCAGTTTTTAATTGTGAATGTAGGGAAAAAAATATGTTTAAAAAAAACTTTAAAAGTAGTTTTATGTTTAGGGAAGGGAAAAAACCAAAAAAAAATTTTTTCCAATATTTATACAAAAAGTCCTTTGGAATATGTTTTTAACAATTTGACGCTTTTTGACAAAAACAAAGGCTAAGAATTGAAGCCCCCCTTTACTGGGGTTTTTGTCCACACAAAGCCAAATAGTGCCAAAAGTTCTCAGAAAAAAATTTGGCCCTTTTTAAAATTAACTTGTCTCAATGTATTTTGATATAGCCTATCCCATTTATCAGCTAACAGTGTTATCCTTTTTTTTTCATCTCCTTTTTCCCTTACAGGGGCATGGAAAAAAAAGGGTTTTTCTTAAAAATTTGCTGAAAAAACCTTACAAGAAGATGACAGTTCATCACAGAACAAACTTTATTCCTACCCAAATTTTCTCAACCAAAATTTTGGAAAATTTTAGTTAATCGGACCCGCCTTTTTTGAGACCCAAATGGGACTATCCTGGGGACACTGGGAGAAAATCCAAAAGATAGATGGACTGGACCGCCCAAAGGGAAATGAACCCAAACCCCCATGGGGGAAAAGAAGGTTTTTTTAATATTTTGTTTTAAAAATACTGTATATGTAATCGGAAAAACCAATTTGGGCAGAGGATGCTTTTAAGCATTTCTGGGGAGTTTATTATATTCTGTTTTTTCCCAAGATTTGGCTAGTGGTTCAAATTAACATTTTTCTTCTTCTTTCAGTTTTTTTAAAGAAATAGCCAAAGGGGAGGGGTAATTAAACCCCCCTGTATTAGAGGGAAAAACCAATTTGGGGATAAAAAAAGGGTAGCTATATATTGTTTTCAACATGCCTCAAAGTTTCTGTTTTGTGTTTAAAAAACTGTAAATGTGTGGAGTTTGATAAAAAACCCTTTTAGATTTTATTTTTTTTTCACTTTACCGATTTCATAAAAAGACTCTTTTACCGTAAAAAAAACCCCTTTGCAAAAAGTTTAAATTTTTTTCCCAACTCACCATATAGGTATCCCACTGTAACTTTTTTGGTCCAAATTTGTTCAGTGTAAAAAGAACCTACACAATTTTTTCTTGTTTCAAAAGTTATGTAAAAAGAGGTTAAAAATTTTTAAACGTTGTCTGAGACTTTTTATGATGATTTCTTTTTTAAAATTTTGCCTTCTGTTCCTACTAGCCCAGTTGTTTTAATTCTATCAGATGTGCTTGTGCTCAGTGTTCATAGGTCTGGACATAGCTTGGAGATCTTGAACCTCACAAACTAGTTTCTGCCTTGTGTTTTGTCTTGGTAGAGTAATATATTACTCTTCTTTCCCCTTTTGTGTTATTAATATGTAGCTTTTGTCAGAATGCCTCAAATCTCACAGAGTTACCACTGTTTATAAGGTATTATAGTATATAACAAGTCAAAATGAACTTTATTGTCATCTCAACCATATACAAGTATATACAGATAATGAAATTGCGAAGCTCAAAGTCCACAGTGTAACAACATGATGTCAAATAATACATTAAAAATAGAATTAAAATTTTAAAATTAAAACAAAAACAAGACAAGACATTGTGCAAAGTTAGGACAAAGAAGTAGCAGCAATATTGATGTGTAAGATATGTAATATAATAAATAAATAAATAATTATAGATATAGATAATACAGAGATTATCAGTGTAGTTGTTTAAGACATTTGTAAACAATGACAGGTCATAATGTTTCACAGCAGAAGGATATCAGGAGTGTCAAAATACTTAAAGGTCAGTATGGGATTTTTCAGTTCTTTTTACATGCACACTCATCTTTGGGACAGTGGTTTCATGTATAAAAGTTCTGTTTTAAAGGTGGTTGAGGCTGTGTGGAAGGTCCAGGGGTAACCTGCTGTTAAGAGTCTAACAGCTTGAGGTAAACCTCTCCTGCAGCCTGGCAGATTTGGTTTTGATGCTGCAAAATCTTCTCTTGGATGGCAGAAGTGTGAAAAGTCCATGTGAGGGTGTAAGAGGTCCTGCACAATGCTGCAGGCCTTGCGGACACTCGTTTGTAAAATATGTCCTGTAGTGAAGGGAGGCACCCAATAATGTTCTCTGCTGTCTTCACTATCCTTTGCAGTCGGATATGTTGCAGTTTCCATACCAGACAGTGATGCAGCTGATCAGGACACTCTCCATGGTGCCTCTGTAGAACATGGTTGGATGGAATGGGAAGACATGTCCTTCAGCCGCCTCAGATAGTTTAGTCTCTGCTGGGCTTTCTTGATTAATGATGAGGTGTTATGTGTCCACGTAAGTTCCTCAGTTATGTGCACACCACGGAACTTGGTACTCTAACAATCTCCACATCTAAACCGTTGATGCTGAGTGGGATGTAGGGCATGCGTGATTTTCTGAAGTCCACGATTATCTCTTTTGTCTTGTCAACATTGAGAGATAGATTGTTGATCTTCACCATGCGGGCAGCCATTTCACCTCATCTCTGTATGCTCTTTCATCATCCCTGCTCATCAGTCCCAGCACCGTCGTAATCCATAAACTTGATGATGTGGTTGGTGTTGTGCATGGCTGTGCAGTCGTGAGTCAGCAGGGTAACAGCAGTGGACTAAGCACACAGCCCTGCGATGCTGCAGTGCTCAGTGTTATGATGCTGGAAGTGTTGTGGCCCATCCGAACTGCCTGGGGCCTCTCGTCAAAGTCTAGGATCCAATTGCAGAGGGTGGTGTTCAGGCCAACTTGCCAGTTTTACAACCATCTTTGGAGGGATGATTGTGTTGAAGGCAGAGCTAAGTTTATGAATAGCATCCTGACATATGTGTCTTTTTATCAGATGTGTCAGGAGAGGTGAAGGGCAGAGCATATGGCATCCTCAGTTGACCTGTTTGAGCAGTATTCAAACTGAAGAGGATCAAGGAGGCAGGAGATTAGTCTTTATGTGTGACATAACTAACCTTTTGAAGCACTTCATTATGATTGGCGTGAGTGCAACTGGTCGGTAGTCATTCAGGCATGTCACTGATGATTTCTTGCACTGGTATGATGGTGGTCGACTTGAAGCATGCTGGGAATGACGACTGGCTCAGAGATGTGTTGAAGATGTCTGTAGAGGACACCAGCCAGTTGACTGGCACATTCTTTGAGCACAAGACCAGGTATGTTGCCAGGTCCTGCAGCCTTGCATGGATTGACTCTGGACAGAGTCATTCTCATATCTGTTATGGAGAGCAGGCGCTTGGTCAGTTGAGGAGGTGTTGCTTTTCTCGCAGGCTCTTTGTTCTGCTCCTCAAACCGTGCAAGGAAGTTGTTCAGCTCATCCGAAGGAGGCATCACCATCACTGCTGTGTGGGTTGGGCTTGTAGTTTGCAATTGCCTGACGCTCAGCCACATACAACGTATGTCTCTGGTGCTGCTGAATTGTTTGTTGATCTTCTGCGTGTATGCCCACTTAGCTGAGGCGCGAGACAGGTTGGCTCTGGTCACCCTGAGGCGGCCTTGTCTCCAGATCTGAAGGCTGCATTTCTGATCTTGAGTAGCTTGTGCACTTTTCTTGTCATCCAGGGCTTTTGGTTGGCTCTTGTGGTAACATCCTTGGTAACAATAACATCCTCTATGCATTTGGAGATGCTAGCCAGTCACAGAGTCTGTGTACTCTTCCAGATTGATGGAGTCACCATCCATAGCAGCTCTCTGAAAATGTCCCAGTCTGTCAATTTGAAGCAGTCCTGGAGAGCTGAACGCACCAACCTGCCACACTCTGATGCTCTTGCGGGCTGATTTAGTGCGCTTCAGCAGGGACTTGATGAGGACCATAAAGCGCTGATATGATCTGAACAGCCCAGGTGAGAGTGCGGTGAGGGTCTTGTAGGCGTCAGGGCTCGTGTAAACATTGTCCAGTCAGCTTCCCCTCTAGTAGAAAGTTCACATTCTGGGAGAAGTTGTGGGAGAAATTACTTCAAGTTGGCATGATTGAAGTCTCCAGCAATAATGAAAAATTCTCGGGTGCGTCATTTGCAGTTTGCTGATGATCACGTAGAGTTTTCCAGCTAGTGCCTGGATAGCATTTCTGCTTATGCGAGGCAGACAGCAACACCACGCAACTGCTGTATTCCCTCGGCAGGTAGAAGGCTGACACCTTACTGATAAAGCTCTATCAGCAGGGAACAGTGTGTACAGCAATGGGCTGCGTTAATTTCCACTTTCTGTTCACATAAACACAAAGTCCACTCCCGCGGTCTTACCTGACAAAGAGGCGTCTCTGATCGCTCGGAAGATGGTCCAGTTAGATCTAGCTGGATGGCGAGTCTGCAATGTTTTCCTGGAGCCATGTCTCAGTGAAAATAAAGATGCAGCAGTTTCTCATTTCCCACTGTTACGCTGCAGCTTTATATAATCTAGCTTGTTGTCCAGCGATCGGACGTTCATAAATGTATGTCTGCGACTACTATCACTTAAATCAACTTTTTACTTATACTAGTTGACAAAGGCGAACAAAGATTAACACTAAACACAGCAGACTTGGGAGCTCATGGCTAGCCTGCACGGCGCCATATGTTCTCACACCACCTTACTTCTACATTTTATAACCTCAGACAATTAGGTGTAGTAAAAGACAGGCAGGAGTTAAGTTACAATTTAAATAATGTATTATTGGTAATAGTCACTAGATAATAACAATATACAAAGTACATTTGAATATTGGCAATATACAACCTAATAAATGCTGATTGTAGTCAGGCAGCATACAAACTTGTTAGTTACTTAGATATCCTTACTTAAGTCCTCATTTTTAGTCAGCTTTCTACAGAACAGGCGCATGCCTGTTCTATTATGCTGCTGAGCTGTGCTCTTCATTGTGTTGCCATTTTCAGTTCATGATTGTGTGAGATGGCCTTTCATAAGTTGGAGAGAGAGAGAAAGAAGGGTAAAGCAAACTAATTTATAAATTTTCTGATCAACCCCTACAGCCAAATAGGGCATCATGGTACAAATCCCTGATACAAGCCAGTTCCAAACAGCCATATTTAGACCAAGGGGGGGACAGAATACCCTTCAAATTTTTCCCCCAAGAAAATGCAGAACATTTGCCAAGACTTGCTTGAGGCACGTCCCGAACCTTTCATCAGATTCACTATCCTTCTTAGTCCTGGGGTAAACATAATGCTTCTCCTAATGAAATACTAATATTACATTGTTTTTGCCTAAGTTACAAATAAAGGCATACAAAATATTTATCAACTTGTATCAACAATTTCCACCAAAACACTAAGTGGTAGTGAATTATCTAAGTATATCCAGTCTTTTGAGAGTTTTCCCCTGGTCAATATGTAGTAATGGCGAAACCCCAGTGTTTTGCTTCAGAAAAATTACCAGAACTGTATTTCACAGCCAGCAGAGTTTGTGCTATTCACACAAAAGAAAGATTTTAGCTTTTTTCATGTATTGTTTAAATGACTCTCTTTTTAGTATTTATTAAAATTTCTTTGACAAAAAAAGTGTGCATATCCTCAACTAGGAAATGGTGGTACCTGATGTTGGGTTGGTTTCTGTGCATTGGATTTTCATGTGGAGATATCAGATAATATATCAGTGGCATTTTAGAGTTTTTAATTTTGGGAAAATACAGCATGTGACTTTTTTATCTACACTCCTGTGAACATGATAAACGAATAGAATTGATATTCCCGGTCAAACGCCAGATTACATGTTTTATGCAGCTGCACCAGATAAAAAAAAGTGTGAATAGTTAATATAAGTAAGGCTGGGAACATGCACTGATGGACCCAAAAAGGGGAATTGTTCTGCAGACATAACTGTGGCTGTTAACCTCAAACATTATATCAGGTTTCTTTGAATGGGAAACGGTGTCACAGTGGTAGCTGCTGCCTCGAAAGTTAGGAGACCAGGTTCCTGGGTCCTCCTGTTGAGTTGCATGGTCTCCCTTTGTCTCGTTGATTTCTCAGGTGCTCGGTTCCCCCCACAGTCCAAAGACATGCATTGGTGATCCTAAATTGTGTTTGGGTGTGTGTATTGGGTTGGCTGGCGCCCTGCCGGGTTTATTCCTGCCTTGTGCCCTGTATTGGCTGAGATTGGCTCCAGCAGACCCCGTGACCCTGTGTTAGGATATAGCAGGTTGGAAATGACTGACTGACTTTGAATGACTGAATTATGTCAGATCTGGACTAAAAGAGAGTCAGAAGAAGAAGATATTGCATTTATATAGCACTTTTCAAGACACTCAAAGTGCTTTTCAGGGAAAGGGGGTGGAAACATCAACCAACATCAATGTACAGTACCCATCTGGATGATAATAACGGCAGCCAGTTTTTGGGAATATCTCCCCAAACATTAGTTATTATGGGGTGAATTTATTTCAGGATAGGTGAACCAGTAAGGGCAGGAGATGATTAGGTGGTTGGAATGACCAGGCCATGAAGGAAATTTAACCATGACATTGGGAAACAAACTACACTTTATGAAAGACCCCAGGGATCTTTTATAACCACAGAAAATCAGGATATTGGTTAAAAATCTCATCCAAAGGACAGCGCCAATTTTTCAGAACAGTGTCCCCCTCTACACTGGGCACTGGGATCCACACAGAGCACAGGGTAAACACCCACTGGCTTCACCAACACCTCCTCCAGGGGGCAACACCTTCTCTAGATGGTCTCCTATCCAAGTACTGGCTTGGCCTAAACATGCTTATCTTCAGGTGGATTACCTGTTGTGTGAGGTCATGTGGTATGGCTGCTAGCAGAGTTTAGTACCACATTTGTCTGATTAAAACAGATGGGGTGTCTTCATCCATCTCATAAAATAGTTATGATGAGCACTGTATTTACTGGGACTGTCAAGTATGAAAAATCTGACATTCAGCACTCAGACTGGCTTTGCTTGCCTGACTTGATGTACAATTTCATCATTCAAGATTGCTTGGAGCAGGAGGAAACCAAGCATATCATCTTTTTCTGGGATAAAGCTAAATGATTTGCTAAAGTAGTGCCAATCCTTATCATATCTTATTTTTTAACATATCTGGGTACAGAGTAGATGTTATTATGAATTGTATATGTTTGTAGTGAATTTTAATTGAAGTCAGATATTTGGCATTATTATTCTGTAGTACCCAAATTCTGATGGTTGAAGTCAATATCACAAAACTTACTTAAAGATGCTCAAAGTTAAAATTTATAGGACGAAATGAAAAATGTTATCATTGGAGTATTAAATGTTTGTTTGTCTTTTTATTTGTTTTAATCTGGTTGAACACCTTTCTGTATGCTTTGTTGCAGTTTATTTTTAAGAACTAAAGTTAAAGTGAAGTTTCTCGGATAGTGGTTTAAAAGCAACTAGAAATAATTCAGAAATAACATTTGACTCTGTGGAAACCTTCAAAGCGTTAGGCTTTAAGCATACATCAAAGGTATTCTCTAAATATCTCATAGCCAAGGATAAAGAAAATCTGGGAAGTTTGAACTGTACACAACTTGAGAAAATATTTTTCTTCTTACGAATAAAGTACATTTCACAATATTAAAATCTTTTTGTTAGAGTTTGTACCTTTTCATCTTTCCTATGCTATAGGTGATACAATAACAAATACGTTTGATTTTCTTTAATAATGGAGTATGTGCATTATGATTTTAACATAGTTACATTGGGCTGTGCTATACCTTATAGTACTTGGGAGGGAAGGTCTTGTTTGTCCACACCCACCTAAGTAAACCAAATGAAAGGGTTTTTCTGGATGGGTTAAAGGCGCCTTTTCTTTGTGATAAACACCCCTATATTGACAAGCTGCCCCACAGAAGTTGCCAAGGACTGGAAGAATTTTCAGGCCCTAAAACTCCAGCAATATAATTCATGTCAAAACAAGGTTACGGGGGGTCCAATATTCCACTTAAAATGAAGGGGAAGGACCGGGCCTGCACTTTTCAGGTTGTTTTTTGTCGACTATTCAAGTATTTTCAATTTTTGGTTTAAAAAACCCTTTTTTTATCCTTTAGCTGTGGTTTAGATCATTCCCTTTGCCCTAATGGTTTAAAGGGCATTTACAGCAATTTTGCACACAAAATGTTTCTATACACCTCAGAATTCATTGTATAACTGCCTCAAACACATCATCAATGAAGAAAGTGTCCCAGTATGGGCACCCAAACTCCCAACCATACCCCCTATTTTTAAAGAGATGAGGGGGATGCTTTGGATCCTCCAGTTCTTTTGTTCCATCTTTACTTTTGCCATCACTCTGATACAGTTTCATCTTTGTCTCATCTGTTAAAAAACTTTTTAGAAATCTAAAGGCTCTTCTAACTATTTTTTTGAAAACTGTTATTCCACCGTTTTGGTGGCTAACTATGTTCAACTGTGTCCCTTTTAAATTTCTGTTTATGAAGTCATCTGCAAAGTAATTTTACACAAAAACCATCGTCCCTAAAGACTGTTTATGATCTCTTAGACATGTGTTTGGTGTTTTTCCCTTTAATAGTGTTGCCCTTTTCTGTCATCAGCAGTGGAATTTTCTTTGGCCCTCCAATTTTTTGAATTACTGTTCCCCCGTGTATTCTTTCTTCAATGATATTGCTGACAATTCATTTTTTAATCCTAAATTTTATCAATCCCTTTTGTTTTTTTTTTTCTTTTTTTGACCTATAATTATTCTCCCCAAAAATTTTTTTTTCCAGCGGGTGGAGAAAAAAAGGGGTGGGGCAGGCGGGGAAATTTGATGGTGGGAAAACTAAATGTGCACTATTTTTACTAGTTCTTCTTCTTTTTTTGGCTGTTTTTTAGATCACCCCATTCCACAAAATTTTTGTAAAAATTTTTAAATTATTTTTCCAATGCTCAATATGATTTCCCTTTTTTAAGGTTTGACATTGGCCAAAAATTTTTTTATTAAATTTAAGAAGTATTAAATTTCGAACCCGCAACCCAAAAAAATTTTAAAAAAATTTTATGACATAAACCAAGGGGCACAAGTATTGTTTTCGGGAAGAAAAGGAAAACAATGAAAAAAAATGGAAACCTAATGGAAAAAAAAAATTTTCTTTAAAACCAACTTGATATCAGAAGGTGTTTTCTTTAAAATTTTTACTTTTTTTTCTTCCTGGGGCCCAGTTGTTGGTTTTCCCAAAACAAAGTCCCCAGGATCTGGGCCCCTAAAAGGATATTACTCATCATAAAATTTTTGGGGTGACCAAAAGTCAGGACAATTAGGTACGGGGCCATTTCAGCCTAATCTGGGGAATTTAAATATTTTGAATTTCCAAAACCCAAAACCACCCCTAAGAAAATTTTGAAAAAAATAGAAAGCTGCCATAAGATGTCATTCAGTTTTGTTATATAAGGTACAGAAGCTGCTGCGGGGACTTGAAGGGGTCGGCTTTTACACAGTCAGTTGACCAAGAGTCCAGATGTTTTATTTTTAACGTTTGCCACCCCTTTTCTTTTAATCAAAACAGCAGCTCATCTGCCCCTAGTCCAACCAAATTTTTTAACCCCTAAATGCCTAGTTTACTCGGTGTTTTTTATAGTTTCGTTTTGCCATCAACCCTATTGGTTGTGAAACTAATTTGACCTTTTTGGGCCCTCAAACATTTTAAATTAAATAATTAATTGTTTTACAACAGATTTGGGGTTTCATCAATAAATGAAAAAATTTCCGTGTATTTTTTTTGTATGTTAGTTTAAAATTTCTGATGCTAAACACCCAATCAGTTTTGCATTTTTTTTCAGGGGTGAAATGTGCTTTTTTACCAACATTGAGATGTAAAAAAGGAACAACCCATTTCTTTACAGTGTTCCAACAGCTTTTAAAAACAACGTTGTATGGCAACTCTTTTTTTTCCGAATGCATGGACCCTAACCCCCAAAAGGCATCTCTTTGTTATTTAATTTGCCGATTCCTGTTTGTTAGTCCCCTTTTCCTAAAGGTCAGCAAAAGACTCAAGGGGTTTTACTTTTTCATGGTCCAGCAAGCTTTCTTTAATTCTGCATGGCACATTTGCCGTAACTCCCTCCTTGAGGGTGTGTTTTTAATATTTCATGCACAATGATCAGAATACCATTTTCTTTAACCAAAATTTAAAAATTTTTTAAACCATTGTTTGTTTATGGGGGTGGGTGCGTTTACAATTGGCAGGGGGTTGCTGAACAGATTTCCCCGTTTTCCCAGCCTCTCAATGTCTTTGTCTGAAATTCCCCATCGGGTTACCCGACCTTCATTTTTTGTGCATCTTTTTTCTAAATAATCAGCTGTATTTTTTTTCTGAACATTTTTTTTTGTTTTGTGTTGGAAACTTTTGGGAAAAAAATTAAAGTATCATGAATAAGTTTTTTGGGGGGAAAGTGAGACCCTTTTGGGATATTCGTTCCCCTTTCCAATCGCGTTCTCGACTTTTCCCACTTTATCTCAAAGCTTATTGAGAATAAAGGGCATTTTCCCTTTATTCTCTACATTTCTTTTTTCGCCCTTTTTAATTAAATACATATTACATTGAGTTTGTCATTTAGAACATTAAACTAAACTTCAACAAAATGAATATTTAATTTACAGATTTTAAATAAAAGGTCATAAGTTATGTAGCCAATTAAAGCTTTTTTTAAGTTTCCCCCAATTTAAACATTGGCCTTAAAATGACTTTCTCTTGCACTAAAGGACCCCGGAGGGGCCCCAAAGAAACCACATTTCATGATATTCCCCTCGAAATTTACAATGCTAGATAAATACTTGATATCATTTTTTTATGATGAAATGATTAAAAAATTTCTAATATGTTGGGGATGGGGGTGGAATTCAATGCTGCCCCCCCAACAAAAGGGGCCTTTGCCTTGAGCTTTCATTTTTCCTTGGGTTTACCGGGCTTCACTTTCCCTTTTAAAGTCATGCAGTTTGGGGATTTTTTTTCTATATTTAACCCCCTAAATTTTTATTTCTCGTATTCACCCGGGTGAGCGGCCCGTTTAGGATTTCCTGCCCACTGATGCTTGATGGGATGGGCAACCCGAATGGATGGATTTTAAAAATTCTAAAACCCGGGTCTAAGTTTTTGTCTTAATTTCCCAAAAGGGATTTATCGTGTTTATTTTAAGGGGGGAAAGAAAAAGGAAGGGTAGGGAAAGGGGTTTTGAACATCAGATAGAGAAACATGCAAAAAAACCGCTCAGAAAAACATCCATTGAATTCTGTTTCGGGTTCCACCCCCAAGATCCGAACCCCAAATTTACAAAATAAATTAAATTAAATTTGGGGAATTTCATATTCCCGTTTTTTTTGGGAAACCCCCACACCTCCATTAAGGTCTCTACACTGAACGTAACCTGGGGACCCCCTTTCTGGAGGGGGGCGCACCACCCAAAACCACAGTGCTGTTTTAAAACCTGCTTTTAAAATTTCATCTGAAAAAGATATCAAGTATTAATCTTAGCATTGTAAATGTTGAACAGGAAATTGAAGTGAATTTTTCTGTCGGCATCACTGCCCGCCATCTCAGTAAGAGGAAGTGTTTAAAAATGCAAGTGATTCCGGTCGGGGAACATTTAAAACAAAGCATTTATTACTAAATTAACTGCAGGGTTTGAAAAAATCTAGTAAATTAAACATTGATTTTTTGATGAAGTTTAATTTTCGACATTATTCTTTATTAAAAAAAAATTGAGAATAAAAAATGGAAGAAAATTTTTTATCAAAAAAAAATTAAAGGGAAATTAGAATAAAATAACATGCACTTTAATCGACATAACCGGTAAAAAATTAGAATAAGTCAACATAAATTCATTGAATTTTTTCTGACATATTTTTTTCTTCACTTTTTCCTATTTTTTTTTTTTACCGGGCCCCAAAAACTTCCCACAATACCCCGAAATTCATGGCAAACTTTTTCCAGGACAAAACGGTCTGAGGGTTTTTGCACACTTTTTAAAAGCGAATCCCAAAAAAGGGGCAAATACAAAATGGAAGATGGGGTCACTTTAAATTTTTACCCAACGTCCCGGGGGCATAACAGCGGGTTTAAAACTTCGTAAGTTGCATCCCCCTTCCCTGATCTCCCCCACCCATCAAAAAAATTCAAATCTCGTCTTTTCCCAATATAAAACCCTTTTGACCCACCCAAAAACCACCCTAAATAAAGCCTTTTTGGGAAAATACATCAAAAGGGTTTACTGTCCTACCTTTGAAGACCCCCCAAGTCAAACATCAATATTTCCCACAGTATTGATCCCTTTTAAAAAAGGGCCCCGGAATATAATCCCGTAAACGTTTGGGCCAAAAAACACGATATATTCTCAAAGGACAAAAAATCCCGAAAACGTTTCCAAAAAGGACCACTAAGTATTTTTTTCCCTTTTATTCTCATATTGGGTAATTTTTTTCTTCAAAACCAGTACCACGAAACCGGAGGTTGGGTTTTAAAAACACCAAATTTGGGAATTCGGCTCTGGGTTGACTCACCTCTATAGCCAACCAGTGTCCAGAAACCTTGCAGGGTGACGTATAGTTGAACGCTGGAAATCACAGTTTGATTGGGCACTGTGACTGACACTCAAAACTTGCCAATGGCAGCCAGCATTTTGATATGTAACGCTAACTAAATTGAAAAAACAGGGTGCGTGAAGGTGGATTTTTCCAGTCTCAGATTGGTGCGTGGTTGTTTTTTTGATTTGCCCCCTTTTTTCAGTTTAAATTTAATAAAAGTAGAAGTTTAACGTAAAAACGCTGATTAAATAATAGTGCTTCGCATTCAAAAAATATTCAACGAACCCGGGGGTATAATGGGGAAGCGGCGCGCCCTTGTGCTTTTCCCCTTTTTGATTGCTCCATCAAGGGCACATGGAAAAACCGGATGTGTTGTAACGTTTGTAAAAAAAAATATATATGTTTGTGCATTTTTTAAAAAAAAAAAAAAATAAAAATATAAATATATTTTTGGGCCCCCTTTATTTACTATTTTAAAAGAAATTTTTTTTTGATTGTTTTTTATGGAACATGAATTTTCCCTAACAAAGAGTGACACCGTTGAGTATAGACCTTTGGTGTAAGCTTTCAGTAGAGCCCTTATTGAAAAATGTGGGTTGAAGCATTCAAAAGTTATTACACTTTTCCATATGTTCCAAAATGTGGATAATGGTCCTCTAAAAGCCCCTGGGCATGCCCACATAAAAACTGGTGTAAAAATGTCATTTTACAGGTATTCTTTTTCAAAATAATAAATTTGAGTAGTCCACAAGTTATTCTGTTGGTACATATGTGTTTCTGTCCCCACCTACTCACTGCAGCTTTATTTTCCTTTATTTTCATAAAAAACTAGGCGAGAACAAAAATCGTTTTTTGTGAGTTCTAATGTGCATAACTTTTGATCAGTCACACCTACAGTGATTCTGACTACTAAGGGTGAAACTAGAGAATGTTACCTTTACAAAGAGACCAAACATGTGTTTATACTCCAGATAGTTCAATAACAGCAATGATTCTAATTTGGAGAGGTCGAATTACAAGCGATTTAGCAAAAATGACCCCGAATGATAAGGGGTTCAGGAACCACAGTGAGTGCTACAAGGATTTTAGCACACAGAACACACCTAATGCTTAAACAACTGTATATATATATATAGATTTTATCTGTGTGTGTATATGTATATATGTAGATATGTATGTATATGTATATATATTTTATATATGTGTGTGTGTGTATATAGATATGTATTTGTGTGTATACAACAACAACAACAACAACATATTTATTTATATAGCACATTTTCATACAATCAGTAGCTCAAAGTGCTTTACATATTAAAGAATAGAAAATTGAAGACACAATTATAAAACAAAATAAATCAACATTAACATCGAATAAGAGTAAGGTTCAATGGCCAGGGGGGACAGAAAAAACAAAAAAAACTCCAGACGACTGGAGAAAAAAATAAAATCTATAGGGATTCCAGACCATGAGACCGCCCAGTCCCCTCTGGGCATTCTACCTAATATTAATGAAACAGTCCTCTTTGGATTTAGGATTCTCATGGAAGGGCTTGATGATGATGATGGTCCGTAGACTTCTGCCTTTTAATCCGTCCATCATTGTTTGAGCATCATGAAGCTTTGAGTAGCCACCACCACAAAGAAACGGAAAAGAAACAGAAAGAGAGTAGGGGTCAGTACAGATTTTAGAGCCACCATGAATAGTTATTTTGAGGAGATTAAACATATAGAGTATCAGGATTAAAGTTAAATTACGATTAAAATGAAGTTATAAAAGGCCATGTTAAAGTAATGTGTTTTCAGCAGTGTTTTAAAGTGCTCTACTGTATCAGCCTGCGAATTCCTATTGGCAGGCTATTCCAGATTTTAGGTGCATAGCAGCAGGCAGCCACCTCACCACTTCTTTTAAGTTTTGTTCTTGGAATTCTAGGAGACACTCATTTGAGGATCTGAGGTTACGATTTGGAATATAAGGTGTCAGACATTCCAATATATAAGATGGGAGGAGATATATATATATATATATATATATATATATATATATATATATAGTATATATGTGTGTGTATGTGATATATATATATATATATATATGTATTTGTGGAGTATATATATTTTTTTGTTTTGTTTTGAAAAACTATTTGTCCCTTCTGATTTCTTATTCTTTTGCATGTTTGTCACAAAATGTTTCTGATCATCAAACACATTTAACCATTAGTCAAATATAACACAAGTAAACACAAAATGCAGTTTTTAAATGATGGTTTTATTATTTAGGGAGAAAAAAATCAAACCTACATGGCCTGTGTGAAAAAGTAATTGCCCCGAACCTAATAACTGGTTTGGGCCACCTTTAGCAGCAATAAATGCAATCAAGCGTTTCGCGATAACTTGCAATGAGTCTTTACAGCGCTCTGGAGGAATTTGGCCCTCATCTTTGCAGAATTGTTGTAATTCAGCTTTATTTGAGGGTTTTCTAGCATGAACCGCCTTTTAAGGTCATGCCATAGCATCTCAATTGGATTCAGGTCAGGACTTTGACTAGGCCACTCAAGTCTTCATTTGTTTTTCTTCAGCCATTCAGAGGTGGATTTGCTGGTGTGTTTTGGGTCATTGTCCTGTTGCAGCACCCAGATCGCTTCAGCTTGAGTTGCGAACAGATGGCGGACATTCTCCTTCAGGATTTTTGGTGAGACAGTAGAATTCATGGTTCCATCTATCACAGCAAGCCTTCCAGGTCCTGAAGCAGCAAAACATCCCCAGACCATCACACTACCACCACCATATTTTACTGTTGGTATGATGTTCTTTTTCTGAAATGCTGTGTTCCTTTTACGCCAGATGTAACAGGGACATTTGCCTTCCAAAAAGTTCACAAGGTATTTTCCCAAAAGTCTTGGCAATCATTGAGATGTTTCTTAGCAAAATTGAGACGAGCCCTAATGTTCTTTTTGCTTAACAGTGGATCGTCTTGGAAATCTGCCATGCAGGCCGTTTTGCCAGTCTCTTTCTTATGGTGGAGTCTGAACACTGGCCTTAATTGAGGCAAGTGAGGCCTGCAGTTTCAAACGTTGTCCTGGGGTCTTTGTGACCTCTCGGATGAGTCATCTCTGCGCTCTTGGGGTAATTTTGGGCCGGCCAGCCACTTTTGGGAAGGTTCACCACTGTTCCATGTTTTTGCCATTTGTGGATAATGGCTCTCACTGTGGTTCGCTGGAGTCCCAAAGCTTTAGAAATGGCTTTATAACCTTTACCAGACTGATAGATCTCAATTACTTCTGTTCTCATTTGTTCCTGAATTTCTTTGGATCTTGGCATGATGTCTAGCTTTTGAGGTGCTTTTGGTCTACTTCTCTGTCAGGAAGCTTCTATTTAAGTGATTTCTTGAGTGAAACAGGTGTGGCAGTAATCAGGCCTGGGGTGGCTACGGAAATTGAACTCAGGTGTGATACAGCACAGTTAGGTTATTTTGAACAAGGGGCAATTACTTTTCACACAGGGCCATGTAGGTTTGGATTTTTTCTCCCTAATATAAAACCA
>NW_024377442.1:97500-105408 GCF_016835505.1 Polypterus senegalus
ATCATGGCTATTGGGGGAAAAAAATTATAAAATGGAAGGAGGATGGCTTTACCAAAACAATTATTGATGGCGAATCGATTATTCATAAAGCTTGAATTGGTGATCTGTTTTTCTGTGTTAACCTCATATTTTTCAGACTTCTTCTCAAACTAAGGTGGTGCGAGGGTAAAATGAATGGGATCTGATCAATGTAATGGGTTGTACAGTACCAGAAATCATGCTTGACAAAAGCTCCCTTTGCTTGCTAATGCAAAGTGTGATTAAATGCATTTTTTTTAGCAGTTATGGAGCACATGCATTGAAGCTTCCAGCTGTGCTTGTGCTAAGAAAAAAAAGATTTTAAAAATAACGAAACCCACGATTGTCAGTGTGACCTTTTGTAAGTAGTGCCTGGAGGATTCAGTGTGGAGAAACTCTATAGAGACAGCGTGTATTAACTTGTGGATTTTTCTGTGAGTATTTGGTGGTAATCTGACAAGTTGCTTGGAAGCGCATTAGCCCTGAGCTCCAGCTCAGACCGAAATTAGATGAATGGGGGAGATGAGGGCGTGACCCCCCCACCCCTTAACTGTCAACCCCCCACAAACACAGTCTCTCGGAATTTGCATAAGCACACCTTCACCTACAATTTTAACTTGTTACAAAGTGACCCAAACTCGTTTATATCCTCGTCCCTCATTAAACTTGTATCCCGTTACCTGTGGGCATGTGAACCCCAGTGTCACCTGTCTATGAACTTAATTTAAAGTTTAGGTTTACACCTTGCTTTTTTTCCCAGGCAGCAACACTCCCATGAATATGGTATTTATGTCACTCCGCTTCTTATTTTTTTTAGCTGCGTTCTCAATTATATAATGCATGTTTTCTTAGCGCTTTTTGCAGGTCTTCCTGGTTTTCCATCGTTGACAATCAGTTCACGTGATTACGTGGGGGCGTGATGATGTCACACAAACTCCCCCCTTCCGGGTCAGCTCCATTACAGTAAATGGAAAAATACCTTCAGTTTTGACCATTAGCGAGAATTTCGAATGAAACCTGCCCAACTTTTGTAAGTAAGCTGTAAGGAATGAGCCTGCCAAATTTCAGCCTTCTACCTGCGGGGAAATTGGAGAATTAGTGATGAGTGAGTGAGTGAGGGGAGTGAGTGGTGAGTGAGGGCTTTGCCTTTTATTAGTATAGATAAGGCAGCAAACAATAAAAAGCGGCGAGTGACATATACTACCATATTCATGAGTGCTGCTATTTCGGAAAAGCAAGGTGTAAACCCAAACTTTAAATTAAGTTCATAGTGATAGGCCTGGCTTTCTCGCCCCGGGTAATCGGGATAAATTTTTGGGGAAAGGACGAGGGTATCGAGGTTTTTATCACTTGTAACTAAGTTAAAGTCCAGGTGAAAAGGGGTTTATACATAAATTCCGAGAGACTGTGTTTGTGGGATTAGTTAAGTGGGGGGGAAGTCCGTCATCATCTCCCCCATTACCCAAATTGGACTGAGCTCAGCTAACGCCCTCTTTGAGCAACTTCACACTGCCCCAAATCTCAGAAAATCCAGGTTATACACGCTGTCTCTAGGTTCTCACCTGAATCCCCCAGGCCTACAAGGTTACATTGCCAATGTGTTACGTTTTTAAAATCTTCCTTTCTTAGCACAAAGCAAAGCTGGCTTTCCTACGATAAATAAGCATGGAAAAACACCTTTGCAAGCAAAAGGGAAATTTTGTCAATGCATGTTTTTTACCAAATTTCTTTTTATCCGTGCATCTATTTTCCCTGAACCTTTATTTGAGAAGAGTAATGAAAAAAAGGGGGTTAACACGAAAAACAGATCCCAATTCAAACTTATTAATCGATTCTCCATCAATAATTGTTTTGTAAACCATACTCAGTGTAATCTCTTTTCCCTTTTATATTTTTCCTTTGATACCATGATTAAATGAACAGTAAAAAGTAAGAGCGAGAAATGAGGGGGACATTAACATATATGACAGCAACACTCATGACAATTGTCAAACATGTTCGTTATTATTAAAATGTTTCCTTTTCTTTTCACCACACTACTTCTCGCTTTAGGAGCGGGATATATATATATATATATATATATATATATATATGAGATGACCTCCAAAGGCTGAACTTTGATATCAAAGAACGTTCGAAAACTGAGCACTTTAGTGCGGGCGCATGCTGTGCCCCCTTTGAGGCGCTGACTGGGCTTTTGCCTTAAGTCAAAGTGAGCACTTTTAATTTTTCACCCTCCCCCGAGCTATAGCCGAACAAGTCAAATCTGGCCCCTTTCTACACCTAAAACTAAATTGTCACTTTCTTTTCAAGCATTACGATTTGGGGTGTCACCCGTTATTAGAACACGCCAGTGGAGGACTGACAGTGCCATCACAGCCGATTAAGGCAGGGCGTCTCACCATCTACAAAGACCACGCGACTGTCCCCAAAAGGCGATCATAAGCAGCGAACACATCTCTCTATACTATATAAAAAAAAGGCAACTTTCCTTTCTTTACACCTTTTATCCCAAACCAAAGCCTTTCTCTCTTAACACCGCAGAGGACACAAAACTAATTTTTTTTAAATTGCTGGAAATGCCGGTGGCACATTACCAGAGGCGAAATTTGACGTTCACTAGAAAATGTAATTTCTGTACCAAAGCCATCGGTGGCGTTTTCAAAAGGGATCTACTCCCGAGATGATCCTATACATTTTAGCTGCTTTAGTACTACTTACTTGTGTTACAGTTTTTAAAAATGTATTTTACCCAAACCTCTCAGTAGTGCTCAATGTACCTGTACTTTAAAACGTTAATGTTTTACTGTTTAATAACTTATAGACTATATTTTATTATTTTCCCTTGCACTCAGTGACCAAAGCTATACACACACATATAGAAAATACATATAAAATTACCTGTGTGTATGTTTGTATGTATGTATATATATACACACACACACACACACCTATCAAACATTATATATATATATATATATATATATATATATATATATATATATATGTATATATATATATAATAACACACACACACATATATATAATTTGTGTGTGTGTATTTTTAATATGTGTATATATGATGTAGATAGGTATGTATATATATGTCTGTATTGAGATATGTATATAGATATGTACATATGTATATAGATATGAAGATTTTATGTATATATGTATATATGTATATATACTAGCAAAAAAGAAATGTCCTCTGACTTTCAACTGTTTTACTTTCAGTAAACTTAATGTGTAAATATTTGTATGAACACTAAAAAGAGTCAACACCATAAGACATAAACTAAAAAAGTTTCACAATGTGTCCCTGAATGAAGGGAGGCTCAAAATCAAAGTACCAGTCAGTATCTGGTGTGGCACCAGCTTCTTGAAGTACTGCAGTGCATCTCCTCCTCATGGACTTGACCAGATTTGTCAGTTCTTGCTGTGAGATGTTACCCCACTCTTCCACCAAGGCACCTGCAAGTTCCTGGACATTTTTGGGGTTATGGCCCTAGCCCTCACCCTCGATCCAACAGGTCCCAGTGGTGCTCAATTTTTCGAGATAAACCCCGAATCCGTCCATCACCCTGGTGAGACAAAACCGTGACTCATCAGTGAAGAGCACTTTTTTCCACTCCTGTCTGGTCCAGCGAGGTGGGTTTGTGCCCTAGCGGCGTTGTTGCTGGTGATGTCTGGTAAGGACCTTTCCCACAACAGGCCTACAAACCCCCGTCCACCCTCTCCAGCCTATTTCGGACGGGCTGAGCACTGATGGAGGGATTGTGTGTTCCTGGTGTGACTTTGGGCAGTTGTTGTGATATTCAGATGTACCGATCCTGTGCAGGTGTTGTTACACGTGGTCTTCCACTGGAAGGATGATCAGCTGTCCTTCCTGTCTCCCTGTAGCGCTGTCTTAGGCGTCTCACAGTGCGGACATGGCAATTTATTGCCCTAGCCACGTCAGCAGTCCTCATGCCTCCCTGCAGCATGCCTAATGCACGTTCACGCAGATGAGCAGGGACCCTGGGCATCTTTCTTTGGGTTTTTTCACAGTCGGTAGACAAGTCTCTTTAGTGTCCTGCGTTTTAGAACTGTGACCTTAAATGCCTACTTTCTGTAAGCTGTTAAGGTCTTAACGACCATTCCACAGGTGCATGTTAATTAATTGATTATGGTTAATTGAACATGCATGGAAAACATGTGTTTAAACCCTTTACAATGAAGATCTTTAAAGTTATTTGGATTTTTAAAACATTATTGTTGAAATACACAGTCCTGAAAAAGGGATGTTTCTTTTTTTGCTGAGTATATATGTATGTGTATATATATATATATATATATATATATATATATATATATATATATATATATATATATATATATATATATAGACTCAAACTCATTATGACAGCAGTTTTATGCCATTGATTTCAGGGAAGATTGCTTTTCTCCTGGACAACTATACGTTAGATTCTCAAAGAGTGAGCTCGGCAGCAGCTTCATCATATTACAACCAGAGTGCTGAACTGACAACGCGATATAAAGAGAACTATAACAATCATAATAAGCGAACAATAAAACAGTACAGAACCACGAAGCAAGGAGAAATGCGGGCTTATATGGCGTTGTTTATAAAGCAGTGGAAAAGCTGTGTGAAGGCAGCTACAGCTAAAGAGATGCTGCACATGTTTCACCCCTAATTCTGGGCTCATTAGGTGTACACACTCACTGCACCCCTCTAAGGAATCAACCTGGATGTCAGCGGTAGAGGCAAACCTTGTGTTAGCACGCGCATGTAGTTAGTTATTTGACGTATGTAGATGGTATATATATATATATATATATATATATATATATATATATATATATATATAGTATATATACAGTATATATATATACAGTATATATATATATCTATATCAGTCTATATATATATATATATAATATATATCTATATGATACTATACATATCATTATGTCTATGTATATATTCTCTCTGATATATATATATATACTGCTCAAAAGAATTAAAGGAACACTTTTTAATCAGAGTATAGCATAAAGTCAATGAAACTTATGGGATATTAATCTGGTCAGTTAAGTAGCAGAGGGGTTGTTAATCAGTTTCAGCTGCTGTGGTGTTAATGAAATTAACAACAGATGCACTAGAGGGCAACAATGAGATGACCCCAAAACAGGAATGGTTTAACAGGTGGAGGCCACTGACATTTTCCCTCCTCATCTTTTCTGACTGTTTCTTCACTAGTTTTGCATTTGGCTACAGTCAGTGTCACTACTGGTAGCATGAGGTGATACCTGGACCCTACAGAGGTTGCACAGGTAGTCCAACTTCTCCAGGATGGCACATCAATACGTGTCATTGCCAGAAGGTTTGCTGTGTCTCCTGCACAGTCTCAAGGGCATGGAGGAGATTCTAGGAGACAAGCAGTTACTCTAGGAGAGCTGAGAGGGGCCATAGAAGGTCCATAACCCATCAGCAGGACCAGTATCTGCTCCTTTGGGCAGGAGGAACAGGATGAGCACTGCCAGAGCTCTACAAAATGACCTCCAGCAGGCCACTGGTGTGAATGTCTCTGACCAAACAACCAGAAAGACTTCATGAGGGGTGACCCAAGGGCCCCATGTCCTCTAATGGGCCCTGAGCTCACTGCCCAGCAGCATGCAGCTCGATTGGCATTAAGCCATAGAATACCAGAATTGGCAGATGCACCACTGGTGCCTGTGCTTTTACAGATGAGAGCAGGTTCACCCTGAGCACGTGACAGAAGTGAAAGGGTCTGGAGAAGCCATGGAGAACATTATGCTGCCTGTAACATCATTCAGCATGAGCAGTTTGGTGGTGGGTTAATGATTGTCTGGGGAGGCATATCCATGGAGGGTCACACAGACCGCTACAGGCTTGACAAAGGCACCTTGGCTGCCATTAGGTATCAGGATGAAATCCTTGGACCCATTGTCAGACCCTATGCTGGTACAGTGGCTCCTGGTGCACGACAATTCCTGGCCTCATGTGGTGAGAGTATGCAGGCAGTTCCTGGAGGATGAAGGAATTGATACCATTGACTGGCCACCACACTTTCCTGACCTAAATCCAATAGAACACCTCTGGGACATTATGTTTTGGTCCATCCAATGCCACCAGGTTGCACCTCAGACTGTCCAGGAGCTCAGTGATGCCCTGGTCCAGATCTGGGAGGAGATCCCCCACAACACCATCTGTCATCTCATTAGAAGCATGCACCGATGTTGTCAGGCATGTATACAAGAACACAGGGGCCATACAAAGTGCTGCATTACAATTTTGAGTTGCTGCAATTAAATTTTGGCAAAATGGACTAGCCTGCCACATAATTTTTTCACTCTGATTTTTGGCGTCTTTGAATTCAGGGCTCTGTAGGTTGATCATTTTCATTTCCATCAAGCGATGTGGCATCCTTTCGTTCCTAACACATTACCCAGTCTATATCAGTATAGATATCCAGGAGGATTTCTTTTCCCATTGAGATCTGATGTGTTTTCAAAGTGTTCCTTTAATTTTTGAGCAGTTTATGTATTGTATATATATATATATATATATATATATATATATATATATATATATATATATATATATATAGGTACACCCAGAGTGCCTCAGGAGAGACAGCCGGCACTTCTGCACACTGGGGCGTGGCTTTAGGAGATTACAGGAAACACACCTGGAGCACATCCGGGTTTTTATTTAAAGGGGCGCCTCCTCCAGTCGATGACAAGAGTCGGGTGGAAGAGTGACTAGGTCTGGGAAGGCAGGAGTCGGTCTGAAGAAAAGAGAAGAGCGGAAGAGAAGAAGAAAGAAGGCATTGGATTGGCCTGGACTGGGGGTATTGGGGCTTATGAACATGGACTTTGTAAATTAGAAATGAAAAATAAGCGTGTGTTTGTGGGTGACATGAAGCGTGTCTGCCTGTCTGTGTCTGGGGCAATGTTCACAATATATAAATATTATAAAATATAAATATATAAATATACAAACACATACATATATACATACATATATATATATATATATACATACATATATATATATATACATACATATATATATATATATATCATACATACACCCACTGCTAAAGAGAAAGCAGTGAAAGAAGTGGAAAAAAGAAATGTAAACCGCCCATGGTGAAAGTTAGGGCAGTAGTAACCAGATCGGACTGGAACTCTAAAACATGGGTGGGTGACTTACATGAGACAGATGTGTGCTCAGATAAAGAGTGTGAATGTGAGTGTGAGGAAAAGGAGAGAGTTGAAAGGAAGGGAAAACAGCAAGGGTGTTTTCTTCCTTTATTCTCAACTGCACCACAATCTCCAAGTAATTCTGAGGTCTGTCCAGTATTTAAAGAACATGCTACACTGATAGATATTTCGTCACTGTTAAGAAAGTTAACCAATGCTGCACTGAAATTTGATTTAGGACAAAGAGATCAGATAGAAGGCAGAGGAGCTGATGAGTGTGAATGGCAATTGTTGACTAGAGGGCATGAAATGGATAATGGCTTAAGAATACTGAGTAAAGAAAGTGTGGAATTTAAACAAGGAACAATGGAAATGAAAGGGGTTCAAGTGCTTGTGTGTAAAAGGTCTGAATGTGCTAGTGCACGAGTGACTGAGTTGGAAAGAAAGTGCACCAGTTTAGGAGTTGGTTTGAATGAAACAGGACAAGCCAAAGAACAAAAAGTGCAGCGGATAGGCATGAAGCAGGAATGCACAGGGTAGGCGCAGGAAGCACAGAAAGAAAACAGTTAGTTTCTATCAGTTGTTTGGCCTTGTTGCAATTGAAATGCTCTTTAACAGCTGTTTGGAGTTGTATGGCACATTTGGTTTAGGTGAAAA
>NW_024377443.1:0-25000 GCF_016835505.1 Polypterus senegalus
GCGATACTAAGTTGGCCCTAGTATGTGGTTGGGATTGTTTGTGTGTGTTCACCATGTGATGGACTGGCACTCTATTCAGGATTTGTTTCTGCCTTGTGCCTCCTGCCTTATGCTGGCTTGGTTAGGTTCCAGTACCCCCTTAGACCCTGTTTAGGACTAAGCAGGTTAGAAAATGACATGACTTTTTGGTTGTCTAAGATTGTGGATTCTCTTAAAAAACCTTTGTGTCCATTAATTGAATCCTAAGGATGTAAGGCTTGGTGGTGCAAATGTTCTGGTTTGAACCTGCTTTGCTGCATCGGGGCCTGGGCAGCTCACCATCATAGAATTCACCAGGAATTCTTAATTGTACCAGAGAGTGCATGAGGATAATATGAGACCTTCTATCAGAACATTGATGCTCAACCAAAAGTGAACCTTACAATATGACAATGATCCTAAAAGTACCACTATATCCACTAAAGAATGGCTGAAAAGAAAGAAATGAAGGGATCTGGAATGGAGAAGTCAAAAAGTGTATCTCAATCCCATCGAGATGATCGGGAGGTATTTGAAGTGGGCTGTCCACACAAGATACTCCTCAAATATCGCACAGTTAAAAGAAATCTACATGGTGGAATGATGTCAGAGTATGCTAGGCAGTTATCAGAAATACAAACTTGAGGGGGCAATTCTAACTATTAGAGCCAAGTGTGGACTGAATTTTTCCACTTAATTAACATTTAATAGCATATCTGTTTAGTTTTGTGGAATAAATTATTGCAATGTCAAATTTTCACTATTTTCTTTCGGTGATGCAATGATTAGTGCTGCTACCTCCTCAGTCCAGAGTACTGCATCTGAATCCCAGCCAGGCAATTGTCTGTGTGAGGTTTATGTGTTCTTTCTGTGTCTGTGTTGGACTTTTGTCTCACAATACAAAACTGTTAGCACTATTTGAATGGATTACTCTGAAAGTATCCACTGGCATGTTATAGACTGGTTCCTCAATGGTGCCCAGAGCTGATGGGACATCTTTTTGCTCCCTAAGACTCTGAACTGTACCGAAAAGGTTCCGCAATTTATGGAAAATTGAATTTTGTTGTTGGCTGTTTAACTGGCCAAATCTAAAGCTACTGTTTAAATGAAGATCAAATCTTGATATGTTCACATATGTTATAAAAGAAAAGACATTACATGGGGTGTCCTTAATTCTACAGATAATTGTATATCAGGGAGGAGCAGTGGTTATCGCCCTGTTTCAAAATCCCAGGTCTGCCGACTGTGCGTTGCATTTGCATGTTTCCATATTTTAAAGATGTGTATGATATCTGGAAATTCTAAATGTGTCCTATTCAAAACTTTAAGGCTGAGCATGGAATGGTGGGTAATTCCATGTCAAGTCATCACACTTTTGGACCTCATCATCACAGATTTTAATGAAACTTGGCATGCTGATTTGATGCTTATTGCACGTGTCTTGGATCAAAGAAATAGTTATCTAGTGGTTTAAGAGCCCATCTAGTTTCATGACCCCTAATAACTCTGTACCATTCACTGATCACTAACTGCTCTTCAACAGCATTGTAAGGAATTGGTTTTGACTTCAGATTAGTAATGATATCTCAGCAACGACTCAAAAGCCAAAGACCAAAATTTCTGGAGATGTTCATGACATAATTGATCATTTTATAATACATAAAATGATCAATTTTAAATTGCATTTTTTCACTATTTATTTTTAATATTATAATCACTCATAACATGGTAATTTTTCATTTTGGGGATAGCATAGTAAGTACACAACATACAGAGCTGGAAAAAAGCGTTAACACAAAATGAGAACCATTTCTGTGCAACTTATATTTAGGGAGATATAGCTGGTCAAAGTCATAACCCCCCAATAATTTCAAACTTTGATAACTTAAATATCCCTTAATATTGATCCAAGATGCATTCGATTTCACTTCCATGGGTTACTCTTATAACCATTTGAGCATGTCAAGTTTTGTTAAAATCTGTGATGATGAGATCCAGAAGTGGGATGATTTGACAGGGAATTACCCTGGTAATCCATCCAGGATTTTCTCCCACCATGTGCTTTATGCTTCCAGGGTCCGGTCTGGTTTATCTTACAGAAGCAGTGGAAGGATGATTCAGTCACTGTCTCTATAGAGTTGTCACAATGCACACGCATAAAGTGTTGTGGGATTCTTTCCTCATCCAAAAAAGACCATGTAACAATAGTTGGCCACTCTTAAAGGAATACACCACCCAAAACTGATATTTTTTATGTTACCTAATCCACATAGTTCATAGTTTCATACAATAAAAATCCATAATCTCATGTTTTCATGAAGAACAGAGATAATAAACTTATGACAGAATAGGTGTCTATGGAGACCAACACTGGACCTCAGCAAACAATATAAAAATGTACATTAATAATCTAACGTTACTTGTATCACACAATCCACTTGTCAGGTTATCCAGTTGTATGCTGTCAATAGGCAAAATGCATGCATTTTTTGTTGAAATATTGTTAAGTAAATCAGAACAGTCCATGTAGAGGAAACACAATCAACACACTGAATTGTAGACAGGACTCTTGATCATTGAAGAGTCTTCAGTTCAGAAGCAGCACCTCCTTGTGGATTAGACATTAGTTAAAGAAATGCACTAATTGAGCCGAGAGATAACGATGTTCTGGACAGTGGTGCTGTATAAATTGAGATGGAGTCTGGAGATGTTTTGAGGATAACATATAAACATGTGAAATACATCTAACCATCAAAAGATGATTTGAGATCTGTTCACAAGAGAAATTGTCGATTGGATTTGAAATTCTCAAATAGAAATAAAATGTCAAGCTTATTGTGTGACCCTACAAGAACCTCCAGAGTTTTATTAGCATTCAGTTTTGATGGTTCCACCCCATTGAGCTTGCTGTGGGTTATGACATCAGTTTGTCAAGTGGCGATTCAGAAGGCACCTACATTCGATTTTACAAAATACAGTGTGGTATGATGTTTGGAAGTTGATTTTGTGTATCACTTGTAACTTGCACTAATAATGTGTAATAGAAATATCATCAAAATGCATAATGCTTTACTACTTATTTTACAGAAAAAAAATGTATATATATTGGCGCCACCCCAAATACAATACTACCAACACTGTCCAAAGATTAAAATCGCACTCCTTCATTCATCAAAATACCTTTAATAGGTTCTTTTCCTCTTTATACACACACACACACACACATATATATATTTATATATATATATATATATATATATATATATATATATATATATATATATATACACTCACCTAAAGGATTATTAGGAACACCATACTAATTAGGTGTTTGACCCCCTTTCGCCTTCAGAACTGCCTTAATTCTACGTGACATTGATTCAACAAGGTGCTGAAAGCATTCTTTAGAAATATTGGCCCATATTGATAGGATAGCATCTTGCAGTTGATGGAGATTTGTGGGATGCACATCCAGGGCATGAAGCTCCCATTCCACCACATCCCAAAGATGCTCTATTAGGTTGAGATCTGGTGACTGTGGGGGCCATTTTAGTACAGTGAACTCATTGTCATGTTCAAGAAACCAATTTGAAATCATTCAAGCTTTGTGACATGGTGCATTATCCTGCTGGAAGAATCCATCAGAGGATGGGTACATGGTGGTCATGAAGGGATGGACATGGTCAGAAACAATGCTCAGGTAGCCTGTGGCATTTAAACGATGCCCAATTGGCACTAAGGGGCCTAAAGTGCCAAGAAAACATCCCCTACACCATTAAACCATCACCACCAGCCTGCACAGTGGTAACAAGGCATGATGGATCCATGTTCTCATTCTGTTTACGCCAAATTCTGACTCTACCATTTGAATGTCTCAACAGAAATCGAGACTCATCAGACCAGGCAACATTTTTCCAGTCTTCAACTGTCCAATTTTGGTGAGCTTGTGCAAATTGTAGCCTCTTTTTCCAATTTGTAGTGGAGATGAGTGGTACCCGGTGGGGTCTTCTGCTGTTGTAGCCTATCCGCCTCAAGGTTGTGCGTGTTGTGGCTTCACAAATGCTTTGCTGCATACCTCGGTTGTAACGAGTGGTTATTTCAGTCAAAGTTGCTCTTCTATCAGCTTGAATCAGTCGGCCCTTTCTCCTCTGACCTCTAGCATCAACAAGGCATTTTCGCCCACAGGACTGCCGCATACTGGATGTTTTTCCCATTTCACACCATTCTTTGTAAACCCTAGAAATGGTTGTGCGTGAAAATCCCAGTAACTGAGCAGATTGTGAAATACTTAGACCGGCCTGTCTGGCACCAACAACCATGCCACGCTCAAAATTGCTTAAATCACCTTTCTTTCCCATTCTGACATTCAGTTTGGAGTTCAGGAGATTGTCTTGACCAGGACCACACCCCTAAATGCATTGAAGCAACTGCCATGTGATTGGTTAATTAGATAATTGCATTAATGAGAAATTGAACAGGTGTTCCTAATAATCCTTTAGGTGAGTGTATATGTACAGTATATATATATATATATATATATATATATATATATATATATATATATATATATATATATATATATATATATATATATATATATATATATATATATATATATATATATACAACATCAAATAATCATCTTTCTGTCTCGTGCACCTCCACTTCTCCAGGTGAGTCTTGCTCTAGTACACTCTGAAGGGCCTCCTTTTCAATCCAACTAAGATTAACTTCCAATGTCAAAACCTCATCTTTGTGTAACACTTCCAGGTCAGGCAGAAAACTGAACCCTCACCTCCATCTAACTCCTTCTGGCGGCCCCCTGAGAACTCAACAGGGCAACTCTATGGGACCGCAACTCCCAAGCTTCCCTGCAGGTGACCATACTGGTGGCTCGCCATAATGGATGCTGCTACTGAGTGTATGGATGAACAACCTGCAGTTACCGTTTGTTCCGTATGTGTGGCCTCCCATATCCTAGTAACAGTGGGCAGGAATTATAGATGCAGCTGGAGTTCCAAGTTTCAGGATGGACAGAAAAAATGCATCCTGACTAGGAATATATCCCAGTTGGGATGCTCGATCCATTTTGTCCATCCCATTAGCTGTCATCTTAGCTGCATCTGCACGTCCCATCCACTGTTGCTGGGATGTCTAAACCCATGTACCGCTCTTCTGCATGTTTCTTGATACAGTATATGGCCACTAACTAACGATTGATCCCTCAACAGGGACTCTTCAATATAAAGGTGACTAGATGGCCTCATAGGTTATGTAAACATTGGACTGTCCTTGTGCAGAACTACAGCTGAATGTGATGGCAAATTAAATAAATAGATAAAATGTTATATACTGTGCCTGTAAGAATAGCAAACACCTTGGATGTTTTCATATTTTCTTATTATAGAGCATTGAATCACAGTGGATTTAATTTGACTTTTTGGACACAGACACTGATCAGCAGAAAAAGACTCTTTAATGTCAAAAGTGAAAAAAGATCTCTGCAAAGTAATGTACATTTCATTACAAGAATCAAACAAACAAATAATTGATGGCATAAGTATTCACCACTTTTAATATAACACCCCTAACTCATCACTGGTTTTAGAAGTGCACAAATTATTTCAATGGAGACCACCTGTTTGATTGTGATCTATCTGCACCTTATCTGGAAGGGCCAACTATTCAGTATGTTAGACAAGTTTACACAATGAAGGCAAAGCACAAGTCAGGGGATGGAGACAAGAAAATGTCCAAGTCACTGAATGTCCCTTGGAGTTCAGTTAAATCGATCAAGTTAATGGCAAACATGTAAATCTGTCTAAAGAAAGCCACCAAAACTAACTGATGGTGCTAGAGGAGGAAGGATGAGGGAGGCTATTAAGAGAAGAGATACAAGCTACAATGGCTGAAATTGTTGAGACCGTGCAGACAACCACTATTGCTGCTTGATAGGAGAGTGGCAAAGAGAAAGCCACTGTTAAAAAAAAAAAAAAGCCAATGAAATCTCTGCTTGGCTATCCTAGAAGGTACATGGGAGACTCTGAAGTCAGCTGAAAGAAGGTTTGGTGGTCTGGTGAGGCCAAAATGAAGCTTTCTGGCCATCAGACTGAATGCCAAGTTTGAATACTGTGCCTTATTACAAACACACCATCCTCACAGTGAAGCACAGTGATGGCAGCCACAGGCTTGGGGATGCTTGTCTGCAGCAGGCACCTGTGAGGGTGGAAGAAATGCAGCAAGTTATGGGCAAATCCTAAACTACACAGGGCTGGCTTTAAACCAATCTGTCCTGGAGTTGCCGAGTCAGATTCTTGATCTCAATCCAATTGAGAATATGTGGCTGGACTTTAAAATGGTTCTTCACTCAGAATCTCTATGCAGCCTTACAGAGCTTCAGCAGCTTTGCAAAGAAGGATGGGGAAAAATGGCAGTGTGGAGATGTGCAAAGCTGAAAGAGGCAGAGAGACCTGAGCACACAGACTCGAGGTGATCATGGCTGAGGTGTGGAGCGGTATGGAGGTTCAGCCCTTTTACATAGACAGACAGACCACAGATGTCAAAAGTCACACACGTTTAATTTCCTTTATGGTTTTACAGCACCACACAATGCACTAAACAGCTATAAATTGCTCACAGTCCTTTCTTTTGTTTTTCCTCTATTCTTCTGCCGCCTCTACTCCTATCCTCGCAAGCTCTGTCCTCTGCCTCCCGACTCCAGCTCCTCTAATGGGGTGAGGCGGCCCCTTTTATAATGCCCCAGATGTGCTACAGGTGTTCCATAATGATCTTTCAGCAGCACTTCCTGGTGTGGTGGAAGTCCTGCATGAGCACCCGGAAGCATTCCAGGTGTACTCAGTTCCTGTTCCGGCAGCACTTCCTGGTGTGGCTGAAGTGCTGCAGTCCAAGGCTCTGTTATCATCCAGGCGCCCCCTAGTGGTGGCCACGGGCCCCAATAGGGTTGATGGAGACCATGGTGGCTACCCTCTCGTGTCCTGGGAGGCGGGTATTGTCCCTCTCCTGATCCTTCCAGCTTCCAGGTGTCCTGCCTGGGCAGGAATCCCAGCTGTCTGACCCTGTCCAGGACTGTTCAGGACTAAGCGGGTTTGAAAATGACTGACCGACTGATCTTTGACTGTTAATAATTCATTGATCATGATGCCAGAAATGGGCAGTGTGTCACATGCTGGTCTGACATGCAAATACAAATCTCTCTCAACTGTGTACATGTGACAATAAACTTGAAGAAGTTGAACCTGAACCCTGATTCTTCTGAAAGCTGTCCTCCTCTGTCCACCCTGACAGCAGGACGCTGGCCGCACCATTGTCTGGACTTAAACTGCTGGTTGGCTGTGAGAATCTTATCCCTATTGGGATTGCATGGCAATCACTGCTTGCTCTTCTGTATACACGGATTTGGTGTTGAAGGGGTACCATCTGGCTCAATTAATTTTGCAGTTAACATTCTGTTTGAATGGTTCACTAGAAAAACCCTTTCCTAATCTGAAAGAGTTATGAAGCCATCTGATCACAGATTTAAACCTCCAGTCGTCGCTCTCCTGCTCTGCTCCTGCTGCTCAAATACCATAATAAATGAAAACAATTTGGTTGAAACATGCTCAACATTATTATTTTTTTTTAATTTACAAAAGAAACAAATACTCACATACCTTTTTCAGTCATTTATTTTGCAGACTTCAGTACTTCCAACTAATCCTTTAGCCTTCTGTTCAGACGTGCTGTTTGAATATTTAATCGGCTCTCCTAAAGGAAATATAATGGCACCTCTCAAGGCTATGAATTTTGCTTAAACTTACAACCTATTACAGTAATCTGACATGTCGATATTCTCCACTCTGCTGGGGTTCTGCTCCCCCATCTCATTTGCACGCCTCTCCCAATCATTTCTGTCACATCCAGGAGCTACCCTGCTTGCTGGTTTCTGGCTCGAGCTGTGAATAAAGCATTATTGGTTGGGTCACAGGGTGAATTAAATAGATGGTCAAGTTATTAAAGACCTGGAGGGCCACAGTAACCTCTTGGCATCAGATACTATTTTTAAAATATCTCTAAATATATGAAATTGCACAGAGATATCAAGTGTGGTGGCAGCATCAAATGGGAAGGAGACAAGGAGAATGGTGGTTTGAAGTTATATTGAAGCTCAGATAGAAAATAGATGAAAAAGCAGGGTTAAATCATCCTCTGAACGGGAAGGGATCTGGGTCAGAGTCACAGGGGGAGGTTTGTAGCCTATCCCAGCATCACAGGGTGCTGGGGCCTATCCCAGCAGCACTGGAAACAAAGCAGAGACCAACAGCGGGCGTTGAAGGTCCCACTCATACACAAGCCAGTTTGGGATCTTTAGTTAATCTAACCTGCACATCGGTGGAAATGTGGTAGGAACACCCACACAGACATGGGGAGAGCAACTGGGTCATTTGGGGCTACATGCCACCCTCACAGGTAATAATAAAAATAATAATAAAAATAATAAAAAATAATAAAATAATTAATAAAATGATCCCGCCTGTGGCAGGTTCCAGCCTTCAGTGACCATGTATTGGAATACATGCTTACAGAATGAATTGATTGATGGAATTTTTGTCATGATCTGATGCCAACTGTATCCTGGTACACCAGCTCATGCTAAAGTATGGGCAGCATGGTGGTGCAGTGGTACTGCTTTTTTTAATCATATATTAAATCAAATGATCCTGCTCACCCTACTCGCAGCACCAACTGTTTTTATCACTCTATAAAACCAAATGACCCAACTTGCTGTCTTACAGCAGAAAATATTTTATCATCGGAGAAGATTTTGAGGGTCTCCTCACCTTAAACCAAGAATCCCATTTCAAATGCGCAGAATCTTTTCCTGTAGACTCAACAGTTGTATGTTACATATCTGTCACTAATATGATTTGCCTCTTCTTATGCTGGGCAACTTTTAAGGATAAACAGTTCCCCATTACAGTGTCCCCACACCCAGCCATTCTGAGCCCCCGTCAATAAAAATAGAGAAAAAAAATGCATAATAAGTTGTGATCATAAACAAAAGCATATAGAGTGTGGCTTTTCATATCCTAAAACCTGGTGTCACAAAAAGGTGCTATAAGAGCACCGACCTGACACAGACAGACACAGGAGGCACACTTATAAAACAAATAATTACTTATTTTCTTCGTCTGTGGGCTATGTCTTCCTCATACCCACAGACACAACACAGTCCCCACAAGCAGAACTCCACACAATACTTTCATATTTCTCTTATTCTTCCTCCGCTCCTCCTCTGCAAGCTTTGTCTTCCTCCTTCCGTCTCTGGCCTCCGGAGTGGTGGCTGCTGGCTTCTTTTAAAATGCACATGGAAGTGCTCCAGGTGCTTGGTTAATCGTTTCCAGCAGCTCTTCCGGGTGTGGCAGAAGAAGAACTGCCCATAAGGGCTCAGCAACTGCAGCTGCAGCACTCTTGGTGGTGCCTCCAGATCCCAACAGGGCTGCACCAAACTCCAACTCCCATGAAGCACTGCGGGAGTCCGAGGCACCAGTGCAGCCCAAGGGGGTTGCCATCTAGTCTCCCAGGGGAGGTAACATACTGGCTACGCTTGCTCCCCTAGTCCTCCCAGCATGGTGGTATCCCGGCCAGGCAAGGGCCCTAGCCGCACACTACACTGGATTGTCTCGAAATTCTGAAAGCAGATGAATATCAGCCACAGATTCAACATGCATTTCTGTTGTTGTTTCTTGAAATCTCAGCTCCAACTTAAAGGAATATTCCAACCAAAAAAATATGATTTTATTTTTTATATGTTACTTGCTTCATGTAGTTTATACGTAGTGAAGGCTGAGATATTTTGTAATCTAATGTTTTCATGATGAATGAATATAGCAAAGTTTCTGATAATGGACTCCATGGTAAGCAATGCTGGACGACAGCAAACATTATCAAAAATGTCCATGGAACAATCTCACTTTACTCTTGTTGCATGTTTATTCGTGTTATGATATGTTTCAGCTGGTGAACAATCTAACAACTCCTGACTAAGACATGGTATACTTTGTTTCTCATTTTCAAGAGACGTGGCACAAATTCTGCAGCAACACAATGCATCTGTGTTTTTTCAGTCAAAATTGTCTGACCCCAACATTTACTGATGTCTGATTCTTCAACAACCTCATGGGTAGTTGGCGATGATTTTCACAAATCCAATCCCGCACTTTCTCAATGCAATCACTGTCCAGTTTTTGGATCGTCTGCCCAATTTGAATCAAATCGTTTGCTTGGTTTGAATTATCGCTGCCATTCATAACGTCATCCGCGTAAGCTTGCTGCAACATCTGAAAAGTCTTGTTAAAAGTTTTCACCAGCTTCTCACAGAATTTCACAGAAACACGTTGCTCTTCAAGGTCTTTCGTATTTCAACTTCCAAAATATCGCAAAAGGCACAGGAGGCAAATTCACTCTGCTGCATGTCCTCAATGACTAACTGATGTGGTGTGATTGAGCAAGTAGGGATTTTAAAAGTCAAAGTCACCACTGCACACCACCACTATCGCCAGTCTGCTATGTTGGCTTGTTGGCGCCCTATTTAAGAAGTTTGATTTCTTTTTGGACAGTCCTCGCATACCCGCTAATTATGACACCGTGGAATGTGGCAATGGGTTGGGTGTTGAATGAGCATGTACAAGTAAGAATTTCACTGTACTCAATAAACATGATGATAATGACCCTAAAAACCCATAAATTGGCCAACCATCATTGCCATAGTCATCCAACTTGTTGTGCCTCCTCTGTCATTGCTACTAGTTCTACTACTCCTTCTTTTATGGCATAGTAGTGCAATGGTTAGTGCTGCTGCCTCACAGCTTCAGAGTCCTGGGATCAACTTTAGGTTTCATTTCAACTTTAATGGAAGGTTCAGACCTTTATCTGCATAATTTTATGCAGTGAACTGCTGCTAAATGAATGGCTTTTTAGATAAACAGGTGCACATATGTTCCTAATAATTTGCCCAGTAAACATATAGTGTTCAGTGGGCTTCCCCTTGGCTTGGTCCTGTGAGCCGGATCACCCTCGGAGAACCGTGCCACATGGGTGTAGTGTCATAACTGGCACTCACTCACAATGCAGGTAATGTGCCTTATCTGGGACTCCAACAACCACTCATTCGACATAAGTCAATCAAGCGGTACCAAATCATTCTCCGAAGAGAGACACTACCGAAGACGTCCAGTCTTCAAATCACGTTATTGGATTGTGCCTATGTCTCGTAACCATATAGCAAAACGAGGAGCAACAGGACTCTAAAGACTTGGACCTTCGTCGTCTTGCAGAAATATCTGGAGCAGCACACACCCCTTTCCAGCGACCTCATGACCCCCCACCTCCTACCCCATGCCTTCCCAATCCATCTACTGACTTCATAGGAAGAAACTGATAGATAGGTCATTTCTGGAGGGTGGGACTGGACCGCATGTCTACCTGAGGGGTTGCCAACCAGATCCTGAGCTGTTTCGTCATGTGGTGGGTCCGGTAACACACTGTACCAAGTGCATGCTCCCCAACCTGACCTGAGTGTATAGTGCATCCATTACAACACTAAATCTTATACAGTAATAGATGTTAATTGTTTAGCCATGTGTTTGTGTCAGTCCAGCACAGTCCATAATTACTCACACTGGGCCAATTTAGAGTCACCAAATAATCTAATGAGCACATCTTTTCAGGCGAAGGTAGAAGTAGAAATTCCTAGAAAAAGCTCACAGTGACAAGGGGCGAACATGCAGGCTGCAATTTGAACCCTAAGCCTAAGCATTCTGCCAGCACTGCCATACCATCAGACAACATGGATCTCTTTTGATTAAAATGCTTACAGGTAAAGCGTATAAATCCTGCTGGCATGCTGTCTAGGCAATCAGCTGTTATGCTAGACCATCAGGCTTTGCTCCAGGTCATAGTGCATGCTGACCTATCAATAAAATGGACCATTATGAATGACTCATCTCCTTCAAGCTCTGGGTGAATGACAGCTTTACTTTTTGGAGGTGGCAGTGGTCACACAAAATATACGGCTCAGGAGTTGTGTATTCTAGTGCTCTTTTGTGGTATGGGTGGTAGGACAAGCCACTCCAGTCAGGCCATTTTTCCATCCCGCTAGGCAAGTGAGCTCCTGAATCACAAAGTGACAGCAGCATTTTATGGTGGTCATTTTACTGTTGTGGTAACTTGCTTTGTTCATCCATCTTTTGGATCTTCCAATGATGTTTATGTTACATGGACAGCAACGGGTGACGTCTTTGTGGCAACACGTGTACAAATCTTGAATGGGGTGCTCAGAACAGGAGTGCGGCTACAGGTCTCCAACTCTGCTGATGGGAAAAAAGGAAGATCACAGCATTGTAATACTTTGTTGCTTATCCTGGCACAGAAGTGAGGTGACACAAGTTGCACATTGGTTAGATATATAAGAAAGACTTTTATTATACTCTGTGCCCAATACTACCAGCCTATTTCCTGTCCAGATGACTCACTCATCGGTGCTGCATGATTACATTCCTCTGTAATTGTGTGCAGCAAGTTTTTGGATTCACATTTGTGTGTTTAGTCTGACATGGATAGCTAGTTGAGCTGAGGGTGAAGAGACGCTGCCCACTGCATTGGCAGATAGCAATGCTTAGAGTGACATTGCAATACACTGAGGGATTTGTGTGCACTGTGCATTGCCAGCTTGTGTCACCAAGGGTGGCAAACAGTGGCAATGCTGAGCAATACATCAGTGGCAAGTTGAGGTGGCAGCTAATAATGTTAAGAATGACACCATTGGCACAGCAGCTACTATTGCTAAGAATAACATGGTTGGCATTGTTGCCAGTTATGCTGTAGATAGCACAGTTATATCCCAGCTAAAAGTGTGCCAGCAACAGACAGTGGCATACCTGATGCAATGGCATGACAGAAACGAGGATGCCACCACTGCAAAGATTTTAATTATGTATTGGTAACATGGGTGACTTAATGGAATAGCTGTACTGTGCCAGAGAAGACAACAACAACAATTAGTTTTTTTCTGTTTTTATGAATAGGACCAGTTGATAAGAGGGACATAACCCCCAAACCACGCTTAAGTCAAATAAAAACAGGAGATCAAATAAAACTGAAAGGCAACAACCAAAACATTAAATAGTTATTGTTGTCTAAAAAAATCAAGAAGCTTTGAAATCTTTAAACTGAGAGTTTGCACATTAGAGATTGATTCTGTCATATTTGAGATTTGTATACGCAGGTTCTTGGGGTTTTTTTTAACGCAATGAATTCATTTCCGATGTTTATTACATTTTTTTTTTATTTGTATTTTCAAAGTTGTGTTTAGTTTCTGTTTTTATTTTCTTTATCTACACAACACAGTTTTGGTACCCATCATGTCAATGAGATCGTCGCCAGTGATGGTGTCACAGGATGCGACTGCCTTATTCCATGGTGGATATACAATAACATCTTCTCAAAAGATTTGGCCAATTATCCAACTCCCTAGGGAGGATGTAGCATTGGTATTCTTTATTTTTTATTCTGTATTTTTTTTATTCTTTATTTTGCTTTTCACTTTGTTTCTGGCTTTGACCTTTGTGCTTGACTTGTTCTTTCGCTTTGCAGCTCCTGAACTGACCCTTTGCTTTACTTATTTGGCTGACACTCTTATCCGAGATGACTTACAATATTTATGATACGATTTGGTCACATTTCGTTTGCTTTCCAATTGGAGCACAGGCAGGTCAGGTGACTTGCTCATGGGCGCACAGTGTCAGTAGCAGGATTTGAACCCACAGCCTCATGGTTTTAAGCCCAAAGCCTTAACCACTACACCACACTGCCTGCTCCTGGTACCGCATTTGCTCACAATTATCCTTGGGTTCATTAACATGCCCTGATCAAGTGTGGTCGCCTGAGTGAACGAAGATCATCAACTCTGAAATATCTGAAATTTAATCTGAAATATTTCAGGAACCTGTCATGTGCATAACATGTATGGCAAAGCTGTAAGGAAGTTAGTGGTATTAAGAGCAGCCCGGTTAGCGCACAGCAGTGCAGCGGGATAGCAGATTGTGATAGTAAGTGTGCCACAGCAGTGGATGACATATTTGATGCAGTGTCATGGCAGCTATCAGCACTGAGGGTAACATGGATGTCACAGTTGCGACGAATCTACACTATTTAAGATATGAGTAAATTGTAGCATTTTCTTTTCACTGATTTTCATTAAAATGCAAGTATAATGGATGATGTAATGAGAGCCATCCTTCTGTGGAAGGTCTGCTGTGATGCTGGGTACAGAAGCGCTGTGGTGACCATCTCATTGGAACTGGAATGCATGCGGGTACATGTAAAAGAAGACCAAGTGAAAGACGTGTGGTTTCGTGAAAAGTTTCACTTAAAGCCATAGTTTCTAGTTTTAAACTCATCGACTTTTTATGGAAGAAATAAGTGGATAGGACTGGAGAGCTTTGTTGGGCTGAATGGCCTGTTCTCGTCTAGAGTGTTCTAATGTTAAGTGGTGATTCCACTGTGAATGATATTCTCCTACTTTTTAATATGTTGTCTGATTCTGCTCTTCAAATGTGCCCTCAAGAAATCCCCAATGCTTGATTCCTTTCACTGTATTGGTGTTTAGTAGGAAGATCAAAATGGTTATGATGGCCTAACTGTATCAAAGACAGCATGGGGACACAATGCAGAAGCAGCTATTGGTGGTAAAGAAGCCATAACATTAGAAATGCTGACTTAATGTTGAGAATTTTGAATAAAGATCAGCATGCTTTTTTATTAGTTTTAGTGCTTGGTGCCTTGGACTAGAATTTGAGTACGTTGTCCAGTAGTCAGTTGATCGATGGCCTGATCCACAACTTGATCCACTCTGTAGTATGACTGGTTTCTCTGCAGAGTTGGATGATTCCTTTTTCTGCAGACCATTATCACAGCCCAGTTTCCAGGTCTAAATTCAAACGATGTCGTCTATGATGTACTAGGAAAAAACAGCTTTTACCAGCAAGTGTAGTGGCTTGACAGCCATGAAGAATGAGAAATTCTAGGGTTGTAAAATTCCACGAAAGTTGTTGAAAGATCTGAGGCGTTTTTTTGGCTGCAGACTTGGCTTGGTTACTGGCTTGTGTTTCCTCTCCTGGTCTCATACGTTAGACTTGGATGAAAATAATGCTTATTACAAGTGTGTTGTATTTTGAGTTTTCTGGTGTTTAAATCATTAGCTTTGAACTACCACTACAATCTAGGGTTTTTTGTTTGTTTTGATTTGTCGAAAGATATGCAGCACTTTTAACTGCAAACTTGGTATGGTTACCAACTTATGATTTCTATCCTGGTTTCATATACTACTGAATTATCCAAGATTTGGAGCAAGTTGGAGTTTATTGCGAGTGTGTTGTCTAGCATTTGAATCATTAGCTTTGATCTTCAACTATGAGTTTTAGTTTTTGATTTGTCGAAAGATGTGCAACATTTTTTTGGCTGGAAGTTGGCTTGGTTACTGACTTATGTTTCTTGTCCTGGTCACGTACATTACTCGGTTATCTGAGATTTGGACAACGATGGTGATTATTGCAAGTGTGTTGTATGTTGTGGTTGTCTGGTATTTAAATCATTAGCTTCGAACTTCCACTATGAAACAGGGTTTTTGATTTGTCGAAAGTTCTGCAGCATTTTCTGAATGCAAACTTGGAACGGTTAATGACTTACTTGTCCTGATCGCTTATATTATTGGATTATCTGAGATTCAGACAAAGACGGTGATTTTTGCAAGTGTGTTCTATTTTGAGTTGTCTGGTTTATGAGTCATTAGCTTTGAACTTTGATTAAAACTTAGGGTTTGCATTTTTGATTTTTCAAAACATTTTTTTGTCTTGGTTATCGACTCACGTTTCCTCTCCTGGTACCTAGTTACGTTCCATTTGCTTCTTGGAGCAGAAAGCTAATCATGTCAAGGATGGTATACTGGGCACAGTGAGATAATATCTAGATGTTGCAGTGTTAGGACAGGTGTCAGTAAGGAGGATAACTCAAGTTGCACAGTTTCTGTAAAGCTAGTGTAATTCTGTCAATGAAATTAGACAGAATACCATGAAGGGTTGTAGAGTGGCCAGGTGTTTAATTGTGAAACTGCAAATAATAGTGTAAAGAATCAGAATAGTAGGACATCTCATGTTCTTGTAGGTTCCTCGGTAAAAGTCTTCCTTTTTGTGGAATTCTGAGCATGGTCCAAATGAGCAGCGACTTGCGATTGTGTAATTTAATAGATGGTATGGAGGGACTGGCATCCCAACCAGGACTGAACAAGGATCTTTACCTGCCAGGGTGGCCAGTATAAAGGAAGGCCAGGGGAAGACAATTTATTCTGGCTACATTTTCTCCTAAAAAGGTAGGTGGCAGTATCCCTGGGTTATGGTACCTCTATACCCACAGGGCATGTTGAGAACTGTAGTCCCATGGAACATCCCTATTAGTTTCTGTTAGTGCCTCCAGGGGGTGCTATAGGGATTAATGGTCTCTACTTTATGGGACTTCTATCTTACACAGGAAATGTTTCCGACAGGCAGTCTTGTAACACAGGATGTATTCCTGGGTCCTGCATACAGGAGGCAGCTCCGTTTCAGTACAGGTGAGTCGGAGTCGAGAGAGGAGCTGAACAACACTTGCCTGGAGGAAGGAAGGAAGGTCAATTTTTGAATGACCAGTAAACGTATTTTGTATAATAAATCAATTGTCTGAACCTGGGACTTGTGTTTGGGATGCTGCAAGGCCCCCCACTGTTCTCAGTAGCTAGGTTCTGGGGCTGAAGGGGTAAGTTACACATAAGTATACTGGGAATGATGCAATGGCCCATCACGGGACTTGTCCTTAGTTCTGTAGGGATGAGAAGAGGTGGTTAGCAATTTCTTTGGCTCCTGCCCTATGATTGCTGTTCTTGCCTCGGTCGGATTGTTTAATGATGTGTTCCATTACATGACTTTGCAGGCAATTTTTAGTCGTAGACCTCAATTACGTAATCTTAGCAAGTCGGAGTCAGTCGGTGGTACAGTCCCGTGAATCCGATCTCTTAATGTGACATATCTTGTGACTTACTCCAAATAGTCTGCGACTTGCTCTGATATAATTAAGCACGTTTGATTTTGCCTTTAGTCATAGGGGTGAGCCGACAACCAATGAATGCTCATCTGGAAGTACAATACGTAAAATGTACCGATGAAGAATAAGGAGTACCTGTGTTTTGGACCTTGCAAACCGAAGGAAGGCTTGTATTTCTGATGTCTTGTGTTTTACGTACTAAAACAGAATGATAAAGAGACAAAAGGGTTGAAACTGAGGATGCAATCGCCTTTCCTCTTAACTCTTCATATAGCGCCAGCTCATTATTGGGACGGCGGTGCTGAAAGGTTAGTACTCACTCGGTAAATGTGACATGGGTAGTGATTTTTCATCACATAAACTGACACATGGTCAGCAACTGTGATTGGAAAATCTAACAATCCCCACAACTGAAAGTTGCAGAATGTGACATCGGCTTTAGATGCCCCCAAGCGTTCATGTGCAGCATTAGTTATGCGGAAGCTTGCATGAGTGGCATTAATTGCATGACGGCTATCCACACTGAAGAGGGGAAGAGTGGCACAGCATTGTGGTAGCTAGCAATGCTTAAGGTGAGATGGTGATAAGATATCAGAGCAACTGAACTAGCATGAATGTATCAGATACCAAGACCATCATGCTTTAGAGCTCTCATGGCATACACTAGCAGAAACATAATCCTGTGTGATGAAATTAAAGTGAGATGTCAAAAGAGAGGGATTTTTAAAATAAGACCATCTTTTGCTCACCCTATACTCATCCCTACATTTCCTTCCTTTCCACACTTTTAAATGAGCCTGTTGTTGCCAGCGGCTTTGGAGTGATTCTTCTTCTTCTCCTCAGACTTTAGTAACCCTTCAGAGAACTGCAGTCTAAGGCACTCTGAGCAGCTTCTCCGCGACAAAACCTGCCAGTCAGCTTAGAGATAAGAAACCTAGAAGGGGCCTCGCTGGAGCTGGCGAATCTCCCGAGCGTGCGGTGGCGGGATCGTTCCCAGATTTCCCTTTGCTTTGTAAATCTGTTGTCACATCCCCTTGAGTGTGAAGTTGGGAAGCCAATCAGTCTATTTCACCACAACATATAAATTAGAAACTCAATTAATGTCTGGCTGGCAAAAAAGACATCTACAGGGCATGGAATGATTTGTTCACTTTCTGTAATTATTGCAAATATTTGATTAGCAGCAAGAAAACAGAGATTACCATTGCAGCAGGCCTGCACGGCATAGAAGAGCACGGAAAGTTATTGAGCTGTAACAGCAGAGAGCGTCTCGTAATTAGTGTGAAGGCAGGCCCTCGCTGCGCATGATTATTTCTGGGCAATTGTGGGCATAAAAGTTTGGGGGGGAGTGGGTCAGAATTAAAAGATCAAAATGCCGCACTGGCATCTGTTAGCGTTAGTAGCATAACACTTATTGGCAGCCATGCCCTTTAGCTTTTGAGCTCCAGGATTCCTGCCTGCCAATACATGCAGAGTCATTCCTTCTTTATTTTCATGTCTTTTGGTTTGAGGTCTAGGCTGGTTCATGCTGCCGCTCTTTGCAAGTCCATCTGTGGTACACCATAGTTTTGAGAGTATGAAGACCACCCACAAAATAACAACATACTTTGGGATAAGAGGCGGAAATTTGATATTTTAAATTCCTATGCAGGTATTCCTTCCAAATCCAAAAGGCATGCAGAACAGAGTAAAATGTTCCTCTGTGTGTATCCTGCAATGGATTATCATCTTTAGTATTGTAAATTTGGCAAGATACCTTTATCCTGGGTGGATTAGAAGATCAGGAATCATTACAGTTATTTCCATGTATATTTTTACACTTGGGGCACAGGCAGATTTAGAGACTTATTTAGGGTCACACAGTGAGGCAGAGCAGGAACAGAACAAGCTACCATGCGGCCTGAGCTGCCACATCATGCTGCCTGGCTGGATGAACTGGCACCATATCCAGGGTGTGCTCTCTCTTTGTACATAATGGCGCTTAATTGCTATCTCTTGCTATACATTTACTTTCAGAGTCTTTCCTAGTTGTCCTCTCTTAACCAGTGGACCCTCTCTCAAGTGCACTCCCATAAAGCCTGCTTCTCAAAAGCCTTTCTTCCCTCCTGTCCCCTTTTATACTTTCCATCCTTAAGGGTAACTCCCTATGCCTTTTATCCACTGTGACACCAGCAGAGGGCGTACCAGCCTCCCAACCTGACACAGACAGACACAGGAGGCACACTTGGGAAAACACACAGGTTTTATTTTCTTTTTCCCCCATTGTGAGCGCTCCTGGGGAGGTAACGCTCTGGCCACATTACCTGTCAGGTGCACTACCTGTCAAGTCAGGCAATAGAATAATTTAATATTTCCTATTTCATCTCATCAATGTGCTTTCAGTGCCTTTCTATGGAATACACCAGTCTGAACCTGTCTTGACCTGCACTCCCCATCTCGAGCCTGGTCCCATAAAGCCTGCTTCTTGGAGTCTGCCATTAATTTTAAAGAGCGTTTCTCACCTCCTGTCTGATTTTATGGTTTCTGTCTTAGAAGACAACTCCCTCAATGTGCCTCCTAAGCCTTTTACCCTCCTTGTGTGTCTCACACTTCCTCTTTCAATCGTATCACCAAAGTCAAGTTGAGATCACACCAAAGCCAAACTGACCAATTAGTTTGCTGTAAGGGACTGGACACAATCATAGACCTTAGTGTTTTATAATACAGCGATCCCTCCTCGATCGCAGGTAAAGATTTTCAAGTCAAGCATATTTACTGCACATTATCATGCAGTGCCCCATTACTGATATAATATAATATACTGTATAAATGTCTACGCGTGGAAGTGTGTGTCTTTCTGTCCAGTCCGGAAGCGCATGGTGGTCTGGGAGTGCGAGGGTACAGCAAGAAGCTCAAAGAAAGCAAATCTTTTGCCGAATTGAAACCGCCGACAAAAGACAAATTCGCTTAGCTGTTATACACAAGCGAGGCAAGCACATCGGCAAAGCGAAACCTCCAAGGAGAGAGAAACTCACTTAAAACGAAACCTCTGAGGAGAGAGAAACTCACTTAGCTGCTGATAGGCAACAGAGCCGAGTATGTCGGCAAAACGAAACCTCTGAAGAAAGACAAAGTCACTTACCTACTAATGCACAACTGGTGCTATTGATTGATTGAAGTGCCAGAATCCATGGTTTCTAGGAGCCTAGGCTTTTTACAGCACGGGCTTGCACAGCTAGTATAATGTAATATAACTAGCCATGGTACCTGTCTAAGCTAAGACATGTAATAGAATAAGTAAAAATATTTGCTGTATCTTGACCTACATCTACCTTCATCATTTTACCTCAGTTTTCTCATGTGTTTAAACCTCCCTTGACCAGCATCCCATTCTCAAGTATGTTCCTATAAATCCTGCTTCTCAGACACTGTCATTATTCTTAAAGCACCTTTCTCGCCTCCTGTCCAGTTTTATACTTTCTTGCCTTGAAGGCAACTCTCTCAATGTGCCTTCTAAACCTTTACTCCTCCACTTGTGTCTGACACTCAATTCCTCTTTCAATCATGTCACCAAAGCCAAACTGACTTATCAGATTACTCTGAGGGACTGGATACACACAGACCATAGTGTTTTATAATATAATAATTTATATATAATATAAAAATACAATCTGAATTGTACCTTATGCTGCCTGAAACCCCAGAATTCAGAAAGCGCGTTCTGATAGATGGATATTTTTAATTTAATAAACAATTTAAATCATGTGGGAGTTTTCTTTTTATGGGGCATATGTTATCTTCATAGCCAAGTATTAACTCTAGTCTGTCCTGAGACGCAGCACACATCATGTCCCTTTCCAGTAAAGTGTGATCAGATCTGACTCAGTATGGCACCTCAGTAACCGCACTCCTTTGACATTGCAGATGTCTGTGCTATTGTGAATCTGTTACCCTTCCCAAGCGTTTTGAATATAGACTAGCTAAATTCATTAGTTGTTGTGTTTGATGCTCTAGCTCTCCTTTCCTAGGCGATCTTTGCGTGATGGAAAATATGTCTTAAATATAACACGTATCATCACTTGAGCTCCCAATTTCCATGTTGGTCATGTCAGATGAAAAGTTGATTTATAAAAGTTCCCAAAATTGATGTGGAAAAATGCAATTTAAAATGAAGGAGAGACAGTGAAGACATGTCATGGTAAGAAATTAGCATTTGACATGAATGCTTTTTGTTGGGATGCTCTCAAGTAACAGTCAGCTCGTCAGCATCCATTAATTGATCCTTGGCCATTGCTGTTTCACTTTAATGGCAGAGTTAACTCCCTCCACCAGCCTCACATCCAGCCTTCATCACCATTTGAAATCCCTTCTATTACAAAGCTGGGCTGCTGCAGACAGTTGATATGAGCTCCTTGCCACTGTTTACTTAAGGAAATGATATCTTGTATAAACTGAAATGTTAGATGTGAGGGCCATGTGTGATTATTTTTAAACATTTTATATTAGAGCTTTTAAACGGCATCCTTTTGACATCTCCATGAGGTAATATGCTGTGAATGACATTATAGAAGATAGATTTATGTTCACATTTTGTTTTTAAGTCAGTGCGCTGATCAGTCATCATTTTACCTATTGCCTTTTACATGTACAGAAGTGCCAGCAGCCCACAGGAGCAAAACGCAGAACTAAGATATTCCTAATCACACAATGCTTGGCATTTCCATAGAGAGACATAATAAACAAAACAGTAAGTCAAATGACATGATGATGTCAAAGAAAGTAAGGAGAAGATCACCTTCACAGCGGTGTGAGCATACAGAGTGCAGTAGACATGTGTGATGTCCTGCGGTTGGCACGATGCTGTGGTGTGTAGTGTTGCCTTTGTTTAGTTCCCACCTGGTGTGTCCATGCTGTGGAGTTGGAATTGACTTCTTCTGTTCATGTGGGTTTTCTCCAACCCTCTGAAGACTGCGACCTGCTTGCGTTGTGTGGTCAACGAGTGTCAGTGGGTTTGTGTGTCAGACTGGCACATGCCGTGATGGGCTTCATTGACTGAGTTTCTGTACCAAAGATCAAAAGAGACCAACTTTCTCCAGCTACATCAGGGACAAGGCCTGAAGTAACGCTAAGGGCGTCCTCCTACACACGCTTACTGTACACTGAATCAGTTTAGAGGCACCAGTCAAACTGAAACACATGTACATTTTTTAAATTAAACATAAAGTTTTTTTCACAGGCAGATATCAATAACATTACTAAAAATGAAACCCATCATGGTCTTATTTTCCAACTCAAGCTGTCTGCTAGATATATTGTTCTTGTTAACAAGATAAATTATCAGAAGGTCTTTTAGGAACCACAGCAATGGCGGTATAAGAGCTGGGGAGACTTTTGGAAATATAAAGTGAAGTAAGCAAATTTGCATGTTTTCCCCCTGTCTGCGTGGCTTTCCTCTGGGGGCTCTGGTTTCCTCCCACTTTCAAAAGACAAGTAGGTTAGGTGAATAGGTGACACTAAAATGGTTCCAGTGTGTGTCTGCTGTGTGAATGAGTTGGCAAGTTCGCCCTGCAATGGACTGGCACCCTCTCCATGGTTTGTTCCTGCCTTGCACCCTATGCTAGTTGGAATGGGCTTCAGTCCCAAATTCCAATAATCCCCACCACCAAGTGCCCGACCCACCTTCCAGTCCCCGTGGTGGGTCTGGTCTGGAAAACTAGATGCAGAGATAACCAAATAGAGTGCAATGTGGATGGAAACACTGGAAGAAGGTATCAGGAGTGTTGTGTGGTCAGACCATACAGTAGCCTGGTCTGGATTAACAAGCTTAGAAAATGACATGATGTGACAATTTACTGTGATGAATCTCTGTTATTTTATAGTTGGAATCATTCTTATGGTTTATATATGGATGGTTTTTGAATTTAAATTTTTTTCCATACCATCATCCACGTGATGGTATTTTAATTTTAGGTGGATCATGGTTTCACTAGTACTTAATGGAACATTCCATTCAAAATGTTATTTTTTTATGTTACTTACCCCGTGTAATGATGAGCAAGAAAAATTTTAAACTAGTATTTTCCTGTAAAATATAGAAAAAAATGGCTTAAGGAGGCTTTTACAATTTTTGTAAATTCTCCTGTAAAATATAAAAAATCTCAGTCTTAAAGGAATTTTTCACCTCTTCATCTTTTCCCACTTTTATGTGGGGTCGATGTGCTTGATCCATACAACTCTCTCCCCAGTCAAGCCCTTTTCATTCAAATCTTCCTTTACTTTTTTCATCCACCTCTTCTTTGTCCTCCCTCACTGTCCCTTCCCCTGTACTTCCATTCCCATCACTCTTCTGCCCACATATTCATTGTCTCTCCTCATCACATGTCCACACCACTTTTTAGATCTCTATCCCACTTTTGTTGTTCCTCCGATTGTCCGGTTTCTCATTCTGTCCTTTTTTGTAACTCCACACATCCATCTCAACCTTCTCATTTCTGCCACATCCAACTTCTCCTCCTACACTCTCTTTACTGCACCCATTTCTCAGCTCTATACATCATTGCTGGTCTTACTACTATCTTAAAAACCTCACCTTACTAATTCAATCACACAACACTCCTGATACCTTCTTCCAATTGTTTCATTCACACTGCACTCTATGGGTTATCGCTGCATCTAGTCTTCCATCCTGGGCTACCACTGATCCCACTGTAGATATTTAAATGTATCCACTCTGTTCAATAGCTCTCCATGCAGGCTAGCATCTTCACCCAAAGCTGATATATTTTTTATATATTACTTACCCCATGTACTTTGTAGTGATGGACAAAGAAAAACATTTTTATGGAGAACAAAGATAAAAAAAATTATGATATAATACAAGTCAACGGTGATCAATGCAAATAATGTGAAAATGTCCATGGGTAAAAGAAAAATAATGAGAACTTGGAAAGAAATCTCACGTTACTCTAAAAACCTTAATTTTTTTCTTTCGGGTAGAGGTGGACTTGCCCTTGTGCTTCGAATCGTTGTGCTGCTACATAAGTCAAATATGCTTGATCTTCAGATGATGGACTGATGACTGGACATTCTCCATCTGTACAGTCATGGCCAAAAGTTTAGAGAATGACACAAGTATTGGTTTTCACAAAGTTTGCTGCTTCAGTGTTTTCAGATCTTTTTGTCAAATGTTTCTGTGGTATACTGAAGTATAATTACAAGCATTTCAAAGGCGTTTATTTACCATTACATTAGGTTAATGCAAAGAGTCAATATTTGCAGTGTTGGCCCTTCTTTCTTTTTCAAGACCTCTGCAGTTCACCCTGGCAGGCTGTCATTCAACTTCTGGGCCAAATCCTGACTGATGGCAGCCCATTCTTGTGTAATCAATGCTTGGTGTTTGTCAGAATTTGTGGGTTTTTGTTTGTCCACCATCCTCTTGATGATTGACCACAAGTTCTCAATGGGATTAAAGTATCTGGGGAGTTTCCTGGTCATGGACCTAAAATTTCGATGTTTTTTCCCCAAGCCACTTAGTTATCACTTTTGCCTTATGGCCCAGTGCTCCATCATGTTGGAAAAGGCATTGTTGGTCACCAAAGTGTTATTGGATGGCTGGGAGAAGCTGCTCTCGGAGGATGTTTTGGTTCCATTCTTTATCCATGGCTGTGTTCTTAGGAAAAATTGTCAGTGAGCCCACTCCCTCTGCTGAAAAACAACCCCACACATAAATGGTCTCAGGATGCTTTACTGTTGGCATGACACAGGACTGATGGTTGCACCGCTCACCTTTTCTTTTTTCCAGATACAGTACCCCAAGCAAACAGAATGGGGATTCATCAGAGAAAATGATTTTACCCCAGCAGTCCTCAGAAGT
>NW_024377444.1:0-24878 GCF_016835505.1 Polypterus senegalus
GATAGGCATGCCAACATAAAGATGCACAGAACTACCTTACAGTACAAGGTCCGGAACGCAGTAAGATAAAAGCAACAGTTCAAAAGCTGAAAAAACCAATTACACAATTGAAAGGCAGCAAAAATAGGCGCTGATAAGCATATTCATAACTCCAGCTACTGCGGAAACAAAGCACCACGGTGGAAAAGTCAATGTCCCGCTAAAGGAAGACAGTGTAAAAAAAAAAAAAAAGCGTGCATGCAGTGTGTCAGGTCTCAGATAAAGAAGAAGAGCGAGCTGTTTATTGATGCAGTAAGAAACATCGATGAAAGAAACCTGTCATCTTTACAACGATTGACAAACACGGAATGTAACTTGAACACAACACATCCTACAAATATGAACCTGATTGAAAGAAATAATGATAATGAAATCCTTGATGACCTAACACTCAGTAACACTCACAAAACAAATACTGTATATTGACAGTCATGTTGCGTTATTTTTAAAATGTTCCCTTTTCTTTTTCTAGCTTTTTTAACACACTACTTCTCCGCTGCTGATACGCTGGTATATATATATATATATATATATATATATATATATATATATATATATATATATATATATATATATATTTATTCGATCTACATACTTGAATAATGGATACTTTATTGCCATCAATGATTGTTTGGTAAAGCCATACTCAGTGTATTCATTAGATGAACGGTAAAAAGTAAGAGCGAGGGAGGATGCAGGCTGTAGTGCGCGTAACTCTATCTGAATTAGGCATCACATTTCAAAAATATATCTTTTCAAGTTCTATTTAGTCCATATTTGTCAAACTCAAGGGCCACGGGCCACATCCGCACGGCGTGTAATTATATCCGCCCATGAGATCATTTTATATACTGTATTATTGTTATTAATGGCCCGGGTATATGAGCGCTGGTAACACAATAAACTACAGATCCATAATGCAGCGCTTCAGCTGCCTTGCTGAACACTTATTATGGTTAGCTCACCGATGCTGGAGAGAAAAGTTCATTCTGAAAATAGAGCCTTTAAAAGCGATGGGACGCTGAGTATATGTTTACTGAACCCGTGTGTCTCATTTGTGGAGCTAATGTGGCTGTAATTACAGAATTTAATCTAAGACGGCACTATGAGACAAAACATCAGGGTAACCTGAATGCAATGCAGAAGATACAGAAAGCAGAATAATTAAATAAGAATCTGACACTTCAGCGGACGTTTTACCTGCACAATCACAAAGTGATTTCAAGTGAAGCTGCTTTTATGGGAGACACAAATGCACCAGTGCAATTTGCCCCACTTTCCCTGTTGCCAAGTAATGTTAAACCAAGTCGTCACTACGGTGTTCCCAAATCGCACTTTGCTGATAAACTGGCGCACTGAGTTTGCACGCGCTTTGGTGACTTTGAAGAACAAAAAAGTCCGTCTACATGCGCATCGAACCTTGTGCATGTTTGGTAGCACTATATCTGTGTGAGAAGCTCTTCTCAGTGATAAAGACTAACAAAACAGCACACAGGAGTCGCCTCACTGATGAGCACCTGCAATCCATCCTGAGAATCTCCACAACACAGAACCTCACAGCAAACAGAAACAAACTTGTGGCCAAAAAAAGATGCCAGCGCAGCTCTAAAATGACATATGAGCAAAGACAACTGAATGATTTGATTTGTTATTGCTGAAAGGAACACATTTTATTTATATTTCCAGGTTTTGTTATGCAGCATGTTCATATTTGAATTTGTATAATTTTGACAGGATATATTTTTATGAAGAGCAAAATCTTTTGGGATATTTAAAATCTAAGTTTATTTTTATATAAAATTACATAAGAGTAAAGAAATTTGAATGTTTGTTCTTTTAATGTTTACTTTATTTCTAACTTGTATAATTTAGACAGGATATATTTTTATGGAGAGCAAAATATTATAAGTTGTTTAAGGTTTGAGTTGATTTATTCAGGAATAATATTCCTGTCTGTTTTTACCATTCCTACCAAAGATATTTCTGTCGACTAAATAAAAAATTCCTTCTATTTAAAATTTAAATAGAACTTGAACAAATACGATAGTTCATAATATCCACGCAGACTTGCCGTAGGCGGGTGTCATCCGTTTTAACAAGCAGCGTATTGCACTGATTGAAATAGTGTGAGTGTATATATGTATGTGTGTATGTATATGTATGTGATATATGTAGATATATATATGTATGTATATATGTGTATATGTATAGATATGTATATATATATGTTTATGTGTGTGTGTGTAAATATATATATATGACAACAACACTCATCACACACAACAGTGACAAAACAATTACATTGACAATCATGTTACGTTATTTTCAAAATGTTTCCTTTTTCTTTTCATTGCTTCTTTAACACACTACTTCTCCGCTGCGAAGCGCGGGTATTTTGCTAGTTGTTAATATTATACAGTACACACATACATTTGGTTTGCTTCTGTAACAGATGGTGTGTATTTGAAGGACTTGTTAAAATTACTTTCTTTTTCACTTTTATTCTCTCAGTCACAATCAAGATACATACAAAGGGGAGCTGACGCTGTTAGCTGTTGTATGCACACATACAGGGCAGTTATTAGGCACAAAGTATACCAGAGGACTGATCTCAGCTCAAAGATGGCATCCCTCTAGCAGGTTTTGCACCACAAGTAGGAGGACATGGTGTTCATTATTCACTATGAAAAGAGATTTACTTGCGGAAAACATGAACTTTTGCTAAGTTATCCAATGAGGCTTCTTGGAAAAAAAAATTCAGGCTAAGAATAATAAAAATGAACAATGGAAAAAAAACTGCAGAGTTTCCTGATGAAAATTGTAATTTTAAGATGTGAAAATCAATTTCGATTTTCCAGACCACATATATCATGCTAAAATCAACTTTTCTTAATGTTTTGAACATCGTACAATCAAAATCAGCGAATTTTTGACTACATCATCAAACTTCCTTTTACAGGAAATAAAGATGCCACAGAGAGAGTTTTTGATAACTCGAATTAGAAGCCAAATGAAACTTAATTACAAAAATGTGAATCACAATACAGTAGACTGTCATCTTACATGAGGGTTATGTTTCGAAGCCTTGTGTATTGTGGACATTTGCATATAATAAAATATCCATCCATCCATTATCCAACCCCCTATATCCTAACTACAGGGTCACGGGGGTCTGCGAGCCAATCCCAGCCAACACAGGGAGCAAGGCAAGAAACAAACGCCAGGCAGGGCGCCAGCCCACCAGTATAATAAAATATTTTAAGACAACTCTACTTTGCTCCTAAAAAAATAAAACTGCAGACATGGATTAACTTGTACCATTAATATCTACATCATGTACAGTATATACAGTACCTTTCATAATATTTGGGATAAAGATACAGTGTTTTTCCTCGATATACCCCTCTGCTCCACAGTTTAAAATTGTAAATCAAACCATTCAGACATCGTGATTAAAGTGCTCATTGCAGACTTTCATTGAAGGAGAGCATATGGGATGCCAGGTGTATTTTGATAAAGTGAAATGTGCAGAAAGATGGGCAGAATGTACACAAGGGCATGCAAATAAGAGGGGCTTTCCTCACTCTTACATCTGGAGACAGGCAGTCTATGCCTATTACACTGCTGGGAGTTGTTCTCTTCATTAAGAGGCTTCACTGGTAACCATGGCAACAGAACATCCCATGCAAAAGAATATGGTAAAAACAAAATGCCTTGGCTTGTATGAAATAATTTATTTTACAAATATTTCCACCTCATGATTTACCCAGCAACCCCTTTGCATTCACAATAAACATACAGTGCCTCTACAAAGTATTCATCCCTTCGGACATTTTCGTACAACATTGAATGCTAATGGGTTTAATTTGGCTTTTTTTCCCACACTGATCAACAAAAAAGACTCTTCAATGTCAAATTGGGAACAGATCTCTACAAATTGACAGAAATGAATTACAAATATAAAACACAACAATAAATGGCTGTAGCTGTATTCATCCCCTTTCATATAACACATCTAAATCAGTGCATGCAACTTATTTTAGAATTCGCAGAATTAGTTCAATGGAGGCCACCTGTCTGGGGCTTTAACACTAGAATCCCTGAAGCCTACAAAAACTCAGTAATCCTGGGCCACCTTAAATTCCTTGGCACCTCTCCATCAGCATCTTTTGTTTTGCAAATGGGTTGATCAGTGCAGCAGCGAGCAGTCTGCTACCCCTTCCTCCCCCTCTCCCGACAGAGCTGAAGTCAGTTGCAATATTCTCAGAGCTCAGGTCTTTTTATCTGGGAGTGAGGTGCTTGGAGAAGTGTTGGGTAAATAATATATTGTCATTTGGAATACATACATTTCATTTGTGTTCTGCATCTACAAAGATCTTTTTGTAAGTGTAGGATGACAGGAACTGATTGGGAAGGGCCAGCTTAAGGTTGACTAACTGCCCAATGAAGACAAAAGAACAGCTAGAGCAACTCCATGAAAGGGGATTGAAAAGTACAAGTCAGGGGATGGAGAAAAGAAAGCATCAAGTCACTGAATATTCCTGAAGTCCCGTTAAATTGGTCATCAGAAATGGAAAATCTGCTAGAGAGCAGGGCACAGAAAAACTGGGTGATGGTGCAAGACAATGATGAGTGAGGGAGGCCACCAAGATGCTTCTGAAAACTCTGAAAGAGTTACAAGATACAGTGACTAAGACTGGAGAGACTGTGCAGACAATAATCGTTGCCCAGGTACTACACCAGTGTCAGAGTGTCAAACAAGATAAATGCACATGACAGCTCAGCTAGAGTTTGTCAAAAGGCACAAATGAGACTCTGAAGCAGCTAGAAGAAGGTTCTATGGTCTAATAAGAATAAAACTAAACTTTTTGGCCACCATTCTACAAGCCATGTTTGAGCACTGTACATTTTTAAAAATACACCGTGAAGCATGGTGGTGGTAGCATTACGATGTGGGAATGCTTCCCTGCAGCAGGCCTTGGAAGGCTTGTGATGATGCAGGAAAAGACGGGAAAATCCTGGAGGAGAAAATGATGCAGTCTCCAGGAAGTATGTGCCCTTGTAGAAAGTTTGATTTCTTGTAAGATGATGGCATAAGCATAAAGCCAAACCTATACAGGAATGGCTTAAAAACAATGTTAATGTCCCAGGGTGGCTGAGTCAGTGTACAGATCTCAATCCAATTAAGAATTTGTGGCTGGACCTGAAAAAGGCTGTTCAATCACGATCCCCATGTAACCTGATAGAGCCTGAGCAGTTTTGAAAAGAAGAATGAAGAAAAATGGCAGTGTGGAGATGTGTAGTGCTGATAGCGAGAGAGACCTGAGAACATAGACTCAAGGCTGTCATGACTGACAAAGGCACATCTACTAAATACTGAGTTGAAGGGGGTGAAAACTTAAGTGATCAATTGTTGCAGGTTTTATAATTGTATTTAGACCACTTTTCACAGATCTGTTTTCACTTTGACATTTGAATCTTTTTCTGTTGATCAGTGGCAAAAAAAATCCAATTTAAATCCACCGTCATTCAATATTGTATTACAATAAAATGTGAACACTTTCAAAGGGGTGAATACTTCTAACAAGAGCTGTAATTAGGTGGAAGCTTTTCTACAGCACAAAATATAGCTGAAAACAAAACGGATGCTATGGCTTTGTCCTGTTCTAAAAGTCTACATTTTCAAACTGCTGCTAATATACACTATGTGTGTGTATATATATGTATATATACACATACAGTAGAGTCTACTTATCTGACATAAATGGGCCGGCAGAACGTCGAATAAGCGAAAATGTTGGATAATGGGAGGTGTTAAGAAAAAGCCTATTAAGCGTCAAACTATGTGATAATTTTACACATTACGAACCTCGGTTCACGAGCGTCTCTGGACGCATACAATCGGGTTATGATCAAAAACTTCACCAAACTTTTGCATCTATTCACGACAACACACTAGGTATACCAACAAGCCAGTTTCCCTTTTTGGTTTGTGCGATGATTTCTGCGTGTTCAGTTTCTCCTGTGCATTTCCTGTGCAGCGAGGAGAGACAGAGTGTGAGAGAAAGACACACACACACACACGCAGCGTGAGAGAGAAGAGACACATGCCGCACACACACACACGCACGCTTTGCGCACACACACACACACACACACACACAAGAGAGACACATGCGTGCATGCGTGCGAGAGAGAGAGAGAGAGACACACACACACACACACACACGTGCACATGCGTGTGCACAAATGGGCAGAGAGAGACACACATACGCATGCACACATGCAGCGTGTGAGAGAGACACAGGTGCTGGCGCACACACACACACACACACACACACCTGAGCAGAGAGAGAGACACATGCGTGCACACACACACACACACACATGCCAGAGGGGCTGGCCACATAAGCCACTGTAATCATGTTTTACAACAAAACAATAGAAAAATTTAACTGAAAAAATGAACTTAGCAACTAAAAATAGACTACACTCATGCTCGCAACTTACAGTTCTTGTTGCTGATTGATGCATTTTTTTTGGGTGGGGCGTCGGATAATACAGAATGTTGGATAAGCGAAGGTTGGAAATGCGAGACTCTACTGTATATATATTCTACAGAATATATTACAACAACTGCTATTAACCATTATTTTATATAACACCTTTCAATTAACATCACCAGAAATGGTTTAATTTGCACACAAAAATGAAGTTAAGGGTAACACAAAACAAACATATTCCAGTTATATTATGTCACACACGTGCGCATGGGAGGCAGCTAAAGGGCTTGAGTGAAGGCAGTTGGAGGCATGCGGGGTGTGGCAGAGTGCACTGACTCTTTTCTCCCTTGCCTGTAGACCATCCCGGGGATTTCACCTGGATCTCCTGACATCACTTCGGGACTGAGCCAATGGAAGTCGGCCACACCAGCTCCAGTCCCTCTGATGTCACCTCCGACTCTGAGCCAATGGTGGAAGACCGCGTGCCAGATCCATCGACCTCACTTCCTGTCTCCCCTTTAAAACCTGCCCCTTTTCCTTTGTTTCCTCAGTCTTGTTTTGGACTCGTTGTATGCACTTCAGTGCTCTGTATTTTGAAAGAAAAGACTTTTGCAGCCAGGATACCACAATATACGGTGGCTGCCCCAACTCTTTATCTGTCCATGTCTACGTTCTTGTGACAGTGGCGTAGTCGGCAGGATGGAGAAGTCCCAGAGAGAAGGGGACAGGACCTGCAATATACCCAGGTGGGGCGTGCGGGGCGAGTCTTCAGGCGGGGAGGGTGCCCGTGGTTGGCGTGACCGGTCGGGCTCCGCTCCGGCACTCATAACTAGGCCATCTGGAGGCCAGGGAGTGTGCGGGTGGGGCTCACAGTGGGCTGCCCTGGAGGGAGGCAAAGGGACTCAGTATGCTCTCTTGGGGAGAGTGCCTGCCTCCCTGAAACCAAAGCCCCATTTACCACCTAGGGGTGCCCCAGACTGGCAGGTGAATAAAATAAAAATGGAGGTTGGACCCTGAGCGGCCGACCAACAAACAAGCCTGGTCCTTATGGGCAATGGTAGGGCATTGGCTACGGCCATTTGAAAACACGCCCTACCAAATAATAGAGCAGGTAGCTTGCTATCTGCTCCTGGAAGCGCTTCCCGTGGCTTCACCCAGCGGTTTGGGGCAGTTTAAGAACATGTCTGAGCTCATAGAGCTTATGGAGCGCAGAGGCGGCCTCACACTCTGGGGAGCAGAACCGTCCTCATGTCAAACTCAGCGAGTGCGTTCCAAGACCTAGCCCCTCCCTGTACAATCCGGAGCTCATTCGCGTCCAGCGGTGCGAGCGCGCAAACGCTTGGGGCAGGAGGAATGCAGGTGGAGGAGGAGGGTTGGTGTGCTCTGGCTAATCCGTTGGCGGTCCCACATACTGGCGTGGTGATCGTCAGCGGACACTGCTCAGGTTTGTTCGACTCCGGCAGCAACATTTCCATTGTTGCCCGCGCTTTGTACAACGCAACAGTGGCTAAAATTTAAGACCGGTATAACCTGTGTCCACGGAGACATCCGCTGGTACAGGTCCGCCGCTTGTGTCATCAGTTCACGGAGGGTCAGTTAGTAAACTCACCGTAGCGTCCTACCTGATCCTCCACACCGGTGATACTAGAGGCGGGACTGGTCTAAAATCAAAGCGGTGAGACACATACCACTCCGGGGTTAATTTGGGCCTCGTTATGGGCCGAGATAACCCGTCTCAAGCTGCCTCCGCGCCGTGTAATCAGCGGCAGAGAGAGCAGGGCGTCGCCCTGACTGGCGTGGCAACTCCGGGCGTCGCGGGCTAACCGTCATCCACCAGCGCCGCGGGGCGGGAGAAACCACGCCCATTGAGGTCGGCGCTGACCCTCTCTCCGTGTTGCGGTTCCAATTTAAAAGCGCCGGCTTCTTTTAGAAGGGAGCAATGGAATGATGACTCCCTGAAGTTTGTAAAAAATGCAGTGGTCCTTGTCAATGGCCAGCGCACTAATCAGTCGATGCCACAGGGCCCCTACTTTGTGCTAGATAATGACCTCCTTTACCGTGTAGCAATGCATGGCGGGCAGGAGGCGAGGCTGCTGCTAGTGCAGCGTACCTTCGGCGGCAGGTCTGCGAGCTAGCACACGCCCACCTCCTAGGTGGCCACCTGGGCACCGAAAAACTCTGGAGCGGATCAAGCTCCGTTTCTACTAGCCAGGAATTAATGGGAGGTTAGGTAGCTTTTGCGCTTCCTGCCGGAGTGTCAACTGCGACAAATTCCTAGGAGGGACCGTGCTCCTCTTGTTCCTATTCCACTGATTGACGTTCCCTTCCACAGAATCGGGTCGACCTGGTGGGACCCTGGAGCCCTCAGCCGAGGACACAAGTACATTTTAGTCCTCGTGGATTCACGCTACGATACCCGAAGCTGTTCCGTTCGCTCAGCTACCTCTAAAGCCATCGCGCGGGAATTACTAGGGGTATTGGCGTGGGGATCCCCAAAGAAGTCTTGACAGACCAGGGGACCCCTTCACCTCGGAGCGTTCAAGGAGACTGCCAGATTACTGAAAATAAAGCATTTAAAGACCTCGGTGTATCATCCTCAAACCGACGGATTAGTAGAGAGGTTTAATCAAACTCTCAAGCAAATGCTGCGTAAGGTGGTCAGCGAGGATGGAAGGAACTGGGATCAGCTCCTCCCCCTCGTCCTTTTTGCCTATCGGGAAGTCCCACAAGCCTCCACGGGGTTCTCCCCTTTTGAACTACTGTATAGGCGACAACCTCGGGGCATATTAGATATTTTGAAAGAAGGCTGGGAAGAAGAGGCTCTTCCCTCCACAAACATACTGGAGTATATCGGCAGTTCTGCGATAGATTTGGAAAGATTGGCCTGTCCTTAAAAGTCACATGGAGGAGGCTCAAGCAGCACAGGCCGGTACTACAACAGCGCGTCTCTTCGGGAGTTCCGCCCGGGAGATCGGGTCATGGTCCTAGTGCCTACCTCCCACTCTAAATTGCTTGCCCACTGGCAGGGCCCCTCCGAAGTTAAGGAGAGGGAGGGACTGGGGACTATTTGGTGAGTCAACCCAATGCGTCGGCCAAAGGAAGCGAGTTTATCATGTGAACCTGCTGAAACCGTGGAAGGACAGGGACCCGATCCCTCCTCCGGCCAGCCCGCTCACTCTTGCGGCACACACACGACCTTAACCGGCACGGACTTAAGTCCCAGACAGCGGCAGGAGCTGGAAACAGTTATCCGGACCGTTGGGAGGAGGTAGTCAGTGAGAACCCGGAAGGACCTCTCTGATTGAGCACAACAGGTGACAGAGCCCGGGGTTGTTGTCCGAGAGCGCCCGTATCGTCTTCCCGAGGCAAAAAAGGCTGAAGTGGAGCTTGAGATCAAGCGCATGCTGGAGCTAGGTGTGATTGAGGAAAGTTATAGTCCCTGGTCCAGCCCCATTGTGCTGCGTCGGTAAGCCTGGCGGAAGTTGGAGGTTCTGCAATGACTTCCGTCGGCAATCAAGTCTCCCAATTTGATGCTTATCCAATGCCCGCGTGGGCGACCTCCTCGAGAGGCTTGGACAGGCTCAATACCTGACCACACTTGACATGACGAAAGGGTACTGGCAGGTTCCTTTAGGACTCCGAAGGAAAAACAGCGTTTAGTACCCCTAGCGGACACTGGCAGTATCGTGTCCTTCCATTTGGGTTACGGGGCTCCAGCAACCTTTCAGCGTCTGGTGGACAAAGTGCTTCGCCTCATAACTCATACAGTGCTGCCTACCTGGATGGCGTGGTCATCTATTCCAGCACATGGAAGGAACACCTACAGCATGTCCAAGCGGTATTACGGACACTTGGTGAGGCGGGCTCGGATTAATCCCAAGAAATGCTTCTTGGATTAAGCGAGGCCAAATATTTAGGCTACCTGGTGGGTGGGTACCGTAAGGCCAAACATTGATGCCATTCTGAAATGGCCCGTCCATGAACCAAGCGGCAGGTCCAAGCCTTTCGGGTTAGCGGGTACTACCGCCGGTTTGTACCCCGGTTTTTGGAGAGAGCGGCGCCCTTGACTGATTTAACAAAGAAGAGGGCCCCGAACATTGTGGTATGGACTGAAAAACAGGCTGCATTTGGTGACTTAAAGCAGGCCCTTACGTCCACACCTGTTTTGATGGCACCTAACTTTTCTTTGCCTTTCATCCTCCAGGCGGACGCGGACACAGGCCTGGGCGCCGTGCTGAGCCAAAGCGTCGATGGTGTGGAGCACCCCATCATGTTCCTGAGCGGAAACTGTTGGACGGAGACCAGGTATGCTGCGGTGGAGAGGGAGGCTCTGGCGATTAAATGGGCGATTACTCAGCTGAGGTACTACCTGTTGGGCCGGGAATTCACCCTTGTCACGGACCATGCACCTCTACAGTGGATGGCCCTCCACAAGGAGTGAATCCGCGGGTCACCCGGTGGTTTCTTGACCTGCAGCCATTACAAGTTTTGCTCGTTCATCGTCGGCGCTCCCGCCAACGCTGATGCTCTTCTCGGGTTCCGACCTCTCGGTTAGGTCGCCCGACCCCGGGTCTGGGCTAAGGGGGCCTTGTCACACTGCGCGCATGGGAGGCAGCTAAAGGGCTTGAGTGAAGGCAGTTCGGAGGCATGCCGGGGTGTGGCAGAGTGCACTGACTCTTTTTCTCCCTTGCCTGTAGACCATCCCCGGGGGATTTCACCTGGATCTCCTGACATCACTTCCGGGACTGAGCCAATGGAAGTCGGCCACACCAGCTCCAGTCCCTCTGATGTCACCTCGGCTCTGAGCCAATGGTGGAAGACCACGTGCCAGATCCATCGACCTCACTTCCTGTCTCCCCTTTAAAACCTGCCCCTTTCCTTTGTTTCCTCAGTCTTGTACTGGACTCTGTTGATGCACTTCAGTGCTCTGTATTTTAAAACGACTTTTGCAGCCAGGATACCACAATATACGGGTGGCTGCCCCAACTCTTTATCTGTCCATGTCTCGTTCTTGTGACAATTATAATATTTGGAACATACTGTGGGAAGGAAAGTTGCCTGAAATATAGAAGGTTACGCCATGCAGGTCCACAATATTCTCCTCTTTCAACCAAGCTGCTGAAGCAACTTCAAAGACAATCTAAGTATTATGAAAACTTCCATCCCATCAGCCTTCCTTCCATATCTACTTCAGGGTCACACATAACTGACGTAGGTCCTGGCCACACTGCTGGCAAACTGAAAAACAACCCTGAACCCCATTACAGAGCAGAATAACTGACAGACCCACTCACCCCGGGCCAATGTGGAGCTGCCTTTCAGCCTAAGGTGTTCACCTTGGGGTGGTAGGACTAAAACTGGCATAGCCTTATTATAACAGTTGGAGTGATGTTATGCTCCAGCTCTGTATGGCAGAAGTCACACCACACAGTGCTGACAAGAAGCTAGAAAAGAGACATTGCAGCTCTGAGGATAAAAGCCACCAAGTGTATTCCTGAATTAAAGGATATGTTCCATTCAGACAAGCCAAGGAATATGAACCTTGAACAGAAAGGGTTTTTTTAATGATCAAATCGATGCAGCAGAAGTTCAACATAACTTTGTAATGTCTAGGCATATACCAATCTCCCAAACTTACCGGCTTGCTCTAAGGCAACCATAGTCGACTGTTCAATCAGGTCCCTCTCGATAAAACTTCGAAAGTCTTCACTGTATACACTGAGGTCAGGAAGCTGGAATGTATAAATTGGCATCTCAAGTGGCGACTGCTCATTTATTGCACTCATTGGCAACATGGGATCTTGCCAAAGAGACGATGGCTGAACTTGCATGGGAAATTCCTCGAGAAAGGCGCTTTTCTAGAAAAAAGGAAACACAACAATGGGTAATTTCTTCCAACATTTCAAAACATTAAACCCTGGATATTATATCATAGTAGTAATTAAGGTTTGCATTTTGCAAGCGTTTAATTTTCTTGGGAATGGATAACAGTTTTGATGATGAGTGCGTACAGGAATGGAAATGTTTCTTGAACACTAGTAGTGAATGTATAAACTGCAATGATAATTTTAATTCCTAAGTAAATAATTTTGTCAGAGCAAACCTGACATGTAAACTAATAAAGAACAATGCAGAATAAACAGAGATGGCAACAGTTCTGACTTCTTAAGGGACATTGGCAACGTAATCAGTTTAAATTACAGAGCGGCAAAAGATGGCAATGGAACATTCTGAGAAAAATCAAAAGATTTTATTATGCTTCCAAATCAAATTGTATTTTACTTGTCACATACAAATTATATATATAGCACAATGTGTAGGGAAATTAAAAAAATTATAAATAAACAAATATTTGCTCCCCCTAAACACATACAAGAACTCCTGGGCTCAATAAGAGAACTGCTGCTGCTGTCAATCCCAAGCTTGTAATCAGGTAAAATGTGGTCAGATCCGTCCAGTTGTACTGTAGGTTTACATCACTATTAGAATTAAATGTATCTGTAATGTGTTTGAATCAAAAATATCTACTATTAAAATTATCTAGTATCTAAATGCTTTAACAAGTTCAACTGTTATTAAAGATATCACTGATTTTACATATAATGAAAGATATCTGCAGTTACATTTTAAATAGTCAAAATGTAATCACAGATATATTTAATTTGAATTTCTACAAGTCAAATTATACAGAAAACTCAAACTGAGATATCCATACTAGAGTCAAAGAGAAAAGTACCTCATTAATGAATCTTACTAAGTACAGCATCTTATAGAAATATCTAGAATTCATTTTTACTAGCCAACAATGAATAATAGGAAATACAAATTTCTTAGGAGACTGTGTTTGTTTAATGGGGGTTCAGACATACTTTACATGTTCGCAATTGGTGATAGCCAGCGTGGTATGCTGGGTCAATAACATCATTTTAAGAGCGGCCCACCATATAAACAAGTTGATTAACCTTTAAACTGCCACATACTTGGGGGTAAAATGCACCGTGGACACCAAATACTTTTTGCTGCACTTTTAAGTAAACATCAAAATACACTAAGAAAAAGTGAAACTTTAATGGAACACACATTTTTTTTTGTGTGCAAAGAACATCACAATTACTGCAACACTGATCATTTTACACACTGCCAATGAACTGTAAAAACTATTTAAAAAACTACTGGAACAATATGTACAAGATGCCATTGATGAAATTCAATAAATCACCGAATCAACTGCACTTGAACTGGCTGCATAGCATAAACACTCAGAGGTAAACGCTGATGCTTGCAGGTTAGTCTAGTGCAGCATCTGAATCCCAGGACAGTGATGCTGATTTGCTAGGGGCAGCAGTGGTCATGAGCTGGCTGCTCAGCAGATATGCGGCACGGACTGATCAGCTCCGCGTTCTGGTAAATTGCACCTGGAAGAGACTATAGCTGGTTGGGGGTTCAATGAATGTATGTTGCCAAATATACTGCTCTGGCATGCTGAAAATTGCACTGGGAACCAACTTTAGCTGGTTGTGGAGTTCAATGAAATTTCATAATATACTCGGTTCGTGTCCTGGCTAAATTGCATTGGGAACCGACTATAGCTGGTTCCCGGTTTAAGGGTTAAGAAGGCAGCCTCAGTTATGGGAAGCTCTCTGGATCTGCTGGAGGTAGCAGTGGAACAAAGAATGAAGACTAAACTGAGTGCTATTATGAACAATGCTGCACATCCTCTATCTGACACTCTTGCATTGAGGACTTTCAGCCAATGAATTATTCAACAGAAATATGTGAAGAAACTACTGGCCTTCCTTCATATTTACGGTAATATGCCTTTATAATGCCTCCCTTGTATCTTCATCCAAGTTGTTTGTTATATTATTTCTTGACCTTCCTTTAAGAAGCTAAATTTCACTTTTGGGAACAAATAAAGTACTATATGTATCTCTCACTCGTATCTTTCTATGGTTGACTACACATAAATATATTGTGGATACATATGAATTTAGATTTAACAGCTGTAAGATGTTCAAGACCCTACTAAAACAGCTGGCCAGAAAGGAGTGTTTTCACAATCATGAAACTCACAAAGACTACAGCAGACATAATCAAACTGCTTCACAAGCTGACAATGGAACACGATTGCTTCCATTGGTAAGATTACCATTCTTTCCCACTTGAAGCACTGCTATAAACAAAAAACCCCAGACCCTTACCCTCTGCCTGTTAAAGGGAAAGATGGATTTGAGTGTGTTTGTACTTCACACTGTAGTTAACATATCCCAGGCACTGGACTATACAGGTAGGATATTCATTCCTCCTTACAGGTTTTGTGTTTAATTGTATATTGAGGCAGGGTTTGTAGACCAGAGTGCAATTAGGTATCAAACATATGCAAAGAAGGCAAGAAATGCCAATGAAGATGCAATCGGGATTATTCACAATCTTGGACCATCCATAAAATCAACATACAAGGTACCTTCTACTTTGTGGCTATCATAATGTTCTTCTACCATGACCACATTTCAAATCTGAATTGTTGGAGAATTGGTGCCTTTATGCTGTTTTACCAGGAAAACATTCAAAGGTAAAATAATGCTTATATTTCTAAAGTCATCATCATCTTCTTCTTCTTCATTTTTTCCTTCTTCTATGTAGGGTCGATGTGCTTGATAGATCTTCTCTGAACAGCTTGTCCCTGCACCTCCTCTCTAGTGAAGCCCTTTTCCTTCAGATCTTCTTTTACTTTCTCCATCCACCTCTGCTTTGGCCTCCCTCACTTTCTCTTGCCCTGAACTTACATTCCCATCACTCTTTTGCCTCTTCTTCACATGTCCATACCAGTTCAACTTACTTTCCTAGACTTTCTTAGATATTTCTCCCACTTTTGTGTACCTCTGAACTATGTTTAAACAGTAGATTTCTTTAAATGTTTGCATTATTCTATGGAGTATATTATAGTATGATATAAATGGGTGGCTGTAGTTCTGATTTTGAGGGCACCTATAAAAACATTTTTTTAAAAACTATTTAAGACTTCTATACAAACAGATATCTCACAAAAGGTGACAGAAGAAAAAAAAACCTTTTATCATTAGACAAAAAAACTTTGTGAAACAAATTTCTATTAAGTCACAGGATGGCAGCACACAATTTGAACAAGAGTGTCTGGTACAACAGGATTATGACCACATCTCTTGTCTGTTGATAAGTTCAGGTGACTTTAGAACATTAGAACACTCTAGACGAGAACAGGCCATTCAGCCCAACAAAGCTCGCCATTCCTATCCACTTGTTTCCTCCAAGAAAACATCAAGTCGAGTTTTGAAAGTCCCTAACGTCTTACTGTCTACCACACTACTTGGTAGCTTATTCCAAGTGTCTATCGTTCTTTATGTAAAGAAAAACTTCCTAATGTTTGTGTGAAATTTACCGTTAACAAGTTTCCAACTGTGTCCCCGTGTTCTTGACGAACTAATTTTAAAATACAAGTCTTGATCCACAATTCCCTTCATAATTTTATTTCTATTGCACTATTATATTGTATTGAGGATTACTTGTGTTTCTTCGTTGTATTGTATTGACCCCTGTTTTTGACACCCACTACACACCCAACCTTCCTGGAAAGTGGTCTCTCTTTGAACTGCCTTTCTGCCTTTTTTTTCCCTACAAATGTTTTTTTTGGGGCAAACATGGGGGCTGTCAGAAGGCAGGGCCAGTTAAAGCCTATTTGCGGCACTTCCTGTGTGATTTTGGGCTATACAAAAATAAATTGTATTGTATTGTATTGTACTTGACTCAGATAAAGGTCCAAAGCTGGATCGCTCAAACCGACCCTCAAATGTTAAACCATTATGGCAGACGCAAAAGCTGTATGCATTGGCTGCTTTTTTGTCTTCTTATTCAAATATTATTTTTAAAAATGTTAGTCCATTAAATGTTGCAGTTACTATACATGTCTGTTGCTGCCTGTGGCTTCTTTCTGTCACCAGAATATTCTGTCATGTCCTTAATCATATATAAAGAATTGTATGTTTGGTCTCCTGCTTTGTTTTGCAGTTTGTCTCTGGGTGTTTGTGTTTCAAAAGAAACTCATTTTACTGGATTTATTGCCTCTAATACTCTGAATACAAACTTAACCTATGTAGGTATGCATGGATGCTGTACATGTAAATGTTTAAATACAGGAAAACAATAACATACAAGTCAGCATAACCAATATGTACTACACACAACACTTACACAAATCTCAACCCTGCTTTCATGGAGGCCGATGCTGAGCACAGAGTTGTGAATTATTATATGCACCTCTGCTTTTCAGTATTACTCCATACTTTTCAGCAAATTGAGCCATAATTTCATAGGATGTAGTAGTATAAAGAGTCTGAGGATAAAAATTGGCCACCATCATATCTGGTGAGAAAACTAATCATTGTTCTTAAGTGAAAAACTTAAAATACCTAATCGAACTAAAGGGATATTTAGGCATGTATATGTGAACCCTCTGGAGAACAATCAGGCCGGTATAAGGACCACCCTGCCCAGTATATACAGTATCTTCCTAAATATGGCCCTTACTACACAAAGAAGTTCTCATCACACAGGCTCTACATCACATCATTCTATTATAAACAGAAATTGATAAAAATCCTCAACAGAAGTGTCAGTTGGCTGCCAGCCTGGAATGGGCTACACTTTTAATGTTATGTGGCTCCATTCAACCATAATCAATGTCATACTGTCAAACAGAAAGTCAGATCTTCCAAGAGTTGCTATCTTGCTCAATATATCTCCAAATGAAAAATATCTCTAAAACAAATATACAATACCTATCTATTTTATCTTGATCTTCCAAAGAGAGATTTTGGGTAAAAGAGAGGAGTAGAAGAGCAGGAGGGTAGAATGCAATTTTCACTAGTAAGACCATAAGGTCTCATCACATCAAGCTTGCCAAAACTCACCAGGAAGATCCTCAAGACTTCCGAACAATTTCTGATCAGTAATGATATAACCATATCTACTTTTTCCTTAGAGTTAAAGGTTTGAAACTAGTTTAGTTACTTAAATGTCAGTCAAGAAAAATGTTTTCCCCAGCTTGGAAAGATGAGACCACCATTACAGGATAGTAATTGGTGGGCAGCACTAAACGCTTACCATTGGGAACAAAGAATAGAGACTGAGTAGAGCAAAGAAGCTATTATTACAATGACATAGTCATTATAGATGGAAATTTGAACACTAATATTAAATAAGATTTGGCATTTCATCCTGTAATTGGCTTCCCAGTTCCAAATCAAGAAGAAGCTCACAAAGAGTTATGAGGGACACAATTCTATCCATAAAGTAAGATGGATCTGTGCAGACCTGTGCTGATTACTTATATTAAGTGATGAAAATTCTTTTAATGAGACTTGGCATTCTCACTCATACATTTATCATGCTACAATAACATTCATGGTTGGCTTACTGCATACTGTAGACTTAGAAAAATAAGCACAAAGGACAGGACATGGAAAAGTGCAGTAGATCCATAAAGTTTTTAGACCCCTTCACTTCCTCCAAACTTTATTGGTCTGTAGATTTAATTTTAAATGGATAAATATTCCATAATGACGAAGTGAAAGCACATTTTCAGAAGGGCTTGCACATTTATTAAACATTGTAAAACTAAAATCACTCCTCTCATATAAGGATTCAGACCCCTTAAATCAGTCACTTTTAGAAGCCACACTGTCAGCAATTATAGTTTTTGGGTGGGTCTCGTCAAGATTTGCACACTTCAGTTTGGGAATCTTATCAAATTCTTCTTGGCAGATCCTCTCAAGCTCCGTTAGCTTGGATGAGAGAAACGTCTGTAAACTGAATTCTTCTTGTCTCTCCATAGCTGTTTTATGGAATTTAGGTCTGGGCTTTCACTGGACCACTCAAGAGACAAGTCTCAGTCAGAAAACTATTTCAAAGCCACTTCAGCAATGTCCTGGCTGCATGCTTTGAATCATTGTCATACTGAAAGGTGAACTGTCATCCCAATGCGAGGTCAGATGCATCCTGAGGAGGTTTCTCTTCAAGGACCCCTCTGTATTTGGCAGTATTCACGCTTTCCTCATTTCCTCTAGACCTCTATAACATGATTTTTCCACTAGCATGCTTCACTGTAGGGCTGCTATTAGGCAGGTGATGATCAGTGGCTGGTCTACCCCAAACGTAGTGCATGAAGTACAGTCTATGCCATCTCAGAGCACAGAATCTCCTTCCTCTTACTCTCAGAGTCCTTTAAATGATGTTTTGCAAACTCCAAGCGGAGTTAGCCACTCTACTAAAAAACCTGATTGACAGGGTGCTGCTGAGATGGTCATCCTCCCGACAGATTCTCTCATCTCAGAAGAGGACTTCTAAAGGCTCTGTTAGAGTGACCATTGCTTTCTTGGTCACCTCCCTGACTAAGACGGGTTTTGCCTAGTTACTCAGTTTGGCTTGATGGCCAACTCAAGGAAGAGATCTGGTGGTTCCAAACTTTTTCCATTTCACAATTATTGAGGCCACTGTGCTTCTCAGTGCTGAAACCTTTAGAAATGGTTTTATTTCCTTGCCCTGATCTCTGCCTAGTCACAATTTTATCATGGCGGTCTATATTGCATTTTTTGGACTCCATGGCTAGGTTTTTGTTCAGACATACAGTGTGAATTGCAAACCTTCTATACACAGGAATATTCCTTTCTAAATGACATCCAATGAGTTATTTTTGCCAGAGGTGGGCTCCAGTCAAGCTCTAAACACATCTCAAGGATAACTAAAAAAAACAGGATGCAGCAAACAGCAATTTGCAGTGCAACTACAAAGGGTTTGAATAATTAAACAACTGGGAGATTTCAGTTTTTGATTTTTAATACATTTTCAAACCTTTCTGAAAACTTGTTTCCACTTTGTCACTGTGGGTAGATTGTTGAGCACTATAAAATAAAATCATCATGTTAAATGCCTCGCAGGGGCCAAGATTTTTGGCATAGAGGCCGCATTGGACTGTGTCACTGACAATGAAGTATCTACTTTATTGTTGCATGTCAGCACTAATAATATTTATTTACAGCAATCTGAGGTATTAAGGAGGAACTTCATCTCTCTATGCACCAAAGCTAAAAGAAAATGTCAGAATTTAGTTGTATCTGGCCCTTTACTAAGATTATATAGAGGGGATGTGATTTATAGCAGATTTCATTCCCTTTACTGCTGGCTAGGAACCTGGTGTGCCTTGATTTTTCAAAAGAGATGGTCTTAATCCTAACTGGAGGGGATCTTATGTATTATCCCAAAATATGGCAGCAAAACAGCCTGGTTGACTGATTAGAGCACCATCCAGGCCATAGTCATGTGATCTTAAGTCACAGGCTGTTGTTTATCTCACCTGTTACTATCCTGAATCTGTTACCCATAATCCCTGTTGTGGGGCATCCAGTAAATTTAGTCTTGATGCAAACCTTAAATTACTTGATAAGCAAAAAATAAGGTGTATAATTAGACCAAGGGATAAAACCAGACCCTCCACCAGGAGCATGTGTAATAGAAATTTACTTCAAATTAAAACAAAAAATATATCACCATTTCAGAAAGAAGCATGCAATTTTAAATGCTGCTTATTGAACATTCGCTCTCTTGACAGTAAAGCTGTTTTGGTAAATGATATTGTATTAAGTACAAAATCTGATCTGTGTCTTCTCACTGAAAACTGGCTTAATAAATGTGACACTGTTCCCCTAGCTGAGGCGTCACCAGATGGATACTTGTTCCTTCATAAGTCTAGAGATTCTGGTTGAGGGGGAGGCCTTGGAATAATTCATTGTAACAAAATGCAAATCACCTCTAAAAATGTAGGCGACTTTACATCCTTTGAGGCATTCATTTTAAATATTAAAACTGATTCCAACACAATTATAGTGCTAGTCTACAGACCACCAGGGACATATTCATTGTTCATGACTGAATTTAGCAACCTTTTATTTGATTTGGCTATAAATTATGATCACGTAGCACTGATGGGGGATTTTCATGTACACATTAATGTGGAAACTGACACTTTTAGAAAATGTTTTACTTATTTGTTAAATTTAGTAGGATTTTCTCAGATTGCCAAAGGTCCAACTCATGATCTTAACCAAACATTAGATTTAATTATAATTTACAAAGTTGAAATTAAAATTTTAAATATTACTACATTAAATTATTTCTGATCATTACTTAATTACATTTGATTTAGTCCTGCCCTTGCCAACGCACTCACAGATTAAAACAAAGTGCGGCATCTACATTAGATTGTAATTCTACATCACAATTTATAGATACTTTGAGTAAGTTGAGTATAATTGTGGAAAACCATTTAGATCAGTTAACATCAAATGTGAACATGGAAAACAATTTAGATCAGCTAACATCACATTATAATGTGACCTTGAGAGATGCTCTGGACGTAGTGGCTCCCTTTAAAACAAAACTGATTAAAGCACATAGAAACTCTCCCTGGTTTAATGAAAACCCTCAAGCTCTTAAATCAGAGTATGGAAAACTGGAGTGCAGATGGAGAACAACAAAGCGACATGTCTTTCAGATTGCATGGACAGAGAGTGTTAAAAAATATAAAAAGCTCTCTTTAAAGCTCGCTCAAAATACTATTCTGCAATAATAGATAGCAATAATAAAAATTCTCGGGTACTGTTTAGAACAGTTGCTAAATTAACAAATGAGAATTCAGATCTACAATGCAAAATACCAACAGATATTAGCAGCACAGACTTTATGAACTTCTTCAATGAGAAAATTAAAAATATAAGATCCCAGATGTCAGCATCACAGTACAAACCGCATACTAGCTTAGCAGACCCTGCTTCACATTGCATTCAGTACTTTAGTAATTATAATCCTGTAACTGAGCAGGAAGTCTTAACTTTAATTTCTAAAATGAAGCCCACTACTTGTTCCCTAGATCCAGTGCCAACAAAACTAGTAAAAAGTGCAATGGATGTTCTTGCAGCACCTATTCTAAACATTATCAATTATTCATTATTGCATGGCACAGTACCTGATGCACTACAATTGTCATTAAACCATTACTTAACAAGTCAGACCTAGACACACACATACTAATTAATTATAGGCCTATTTCAAATTTACCCTTTTTCTCTAAAATACTAGAAAAGTCAGTGCCAATCAGCTTCAGTCACACCTTCCGCATTACAATTTATTTGAGAAATTCCAGTCTGGTTTCCGCACTGGTCATAGTACAGAAACAGCACTAACAGAGATTGTAAATGACATTCTGATATCCTCTGATGAAGGAAACTCCATTGTAATTATGTTGTTAGAATTATGCACAGCATTTGACACCATTGACTATTTTACTGCACAGGCTAGAAAATGATGTTGGCCATACAGGCACTGTGCTTGCTTGGTTTAGCTCTTATTTATCAAATCGATTCCAATATGTACAGAAATGTGCTGACAATACTCCATCACTATACACAGACGTGAGATATGGTGTCCCGCAGGGCTCAGTTCTGGGACCTTTACTGTTTTCAATTTACAGGCTTCCACTGGGATCTATCATTAGGAAACATAATGTTAATATTCATTTGTATGCAGATGACACCCAGTTATACCTTTCATTTAGATCAAATGAAGTTTCTCTGATGTTGTCTTTAATTAGTTGTGTTAGTGAATTAAAGGAGTGGATGAATGAGAACTACTTGTCTTTAAACACTGATAAAACAGAGTTGTTAATTGTTATAGGGAATGATGGCCATCACAACAATATTTTGTCATCATTTAACTCAGTTGGAATCACCATTAATTTTATTGAATCAGCCCGCAATCTAGGAGTTATCTTTGATTCTAGCATGTCATTTAAAGCACATATTACAAAAATTGTCCAAATCATGTTTCTTCCATCTTAAAAATATTGGGAAATTAAAGTGCTTTCTAAATAAACAGGATTCTGAGAAATTAATTCATGCATTTATTTCTAGTAGGATTGACTACTGCAATGCAGTGTTCACTGGATGTTCAGACTGTTCTTTTACAGCATACAGTTAATCCAAAATGCTGCTGCAAGAATTATTACAAGAACAAGAAAATACGAACACAACTCCAGTTCTCAAATCCTTACACGGGTTTCCCCAGTTAAGTTTAAGGCAGATTTCAAAATCCTCCTTTAACATATTAAAAGCATTAAATGGCCTAGGTCCGCTTACTTGTCTGAACTTATCATGACTTACAAAAGCAGGCGACATTAAGATCTCAAGATATGGTCTGTTTATGATTCCAAGGTTAATAAAAAAACAGTGGGAGTCGAGCTTTTTAGTTACAGGGCCCTAAACTGTGGAATGGTCTGCCTGCTACTTTAGGAGATGCCCCCTTCATTCTCAGCTTTTAAATCCCGGCTGAAGACTCACTACTTCAGTTTAGCATATCCTGACTAGAGCTGCTGATTAATTGTACAGACTGCATCTCTGTTGTTAGTCATTAGCACTAAAACATAAGTAACATGATAGTTATAATTTGTTACTAACCCCCACCTATTCTGTTTCTCTTCTCGGTAGCCAAATGTGGCAATTGGTGCCACGGCCCACCAGTCAAGTTATTTTGCCTGCCTAAGGTAAAGTCATCCCTGATGGAGGATTGCAGGAATTGTGGGGTAGGGGTCCTTTCATGGATTGCTGGCCCAAGCTTTTCAACTGTGGAATGGCCAAGGGGGGAGACAGCTTGATGGCTGAGGTCTCCAGGACTCTAAACAAATGAAATCATATTATGATATCATTTTACTTAAATTCTGCTCCATACTTGTAAACGTTTTATTTTTATACTCTATTGAGGATTTGTTCTGTGTATTGTATTGTACTGTATTGTATTGACCCCCTTCTTTTTGACACCCACTGCACACCCAATGTACCTGGATAGGGGTCTCTTTTTGAACTGTCTTTCCCAAGGGTTCTTCCATTTTTTTCAATGCAAGGTTTTTTTGGGAGTTTTTCCTTGTCTTCTTAAAGAGTCAAGAATGGGGGCTGTCAGAGGAGGCCTGTTGAAGCCATTCGCACTTCTTGTGTGATTTTGGGCTATAAAAAAATAATTGTATTGATTGATCATAAAAAAGGTATGCAGAAAGTAAAGGAGTCTGAATAGCTCTAAATCCACTTTATTGTTTTATTTCATGCTTTTGCTGTGTCAGGCATTGCATCATGGGCCACTCTCCAGGCTCATCTCTTGCTCCTTCCACAGCACAGAGAAAGGCGCCAGTTAGGGCACTGACCCCCCCTTTCAGTGCCCAACCCCTATTAATCCGCGCTTGCCAGAAAGAGGTGTTCAGTCTTTTGCCCAACTTATCACAGGGCGGAATTCCTTCTGTACAGAAATTTTTTGGTATTGACGCCCATACTGGCCATAATTTTTGATAACTTTTCATATATTTTGTTGGAATCATACCAACATCAACGGGTTTATCCCCACTTTTTCCAGATGTGACATGCAGATCCTTATATAAAAATTAGCCTGAATTCATGTAATGCTTGTTAAAATATACAGTACTAGCTGTGTAACCTGTGCTGTAAAAAACCTGGGGGCCTAAAACTTTGAAATTGTCAGAAAAAAAAAATGAAATGTAGAGATGTCAGGTAATTGAAAGAAACTACTCGGGGATCAATCTCCCAGGAGGTTTTGTTTTTCTATCGTGCCATCAGCTTGAGCATTAGCAGTTAAGTGACTTTGTCTTTCTTGGAGGTTTGTTTTCAGACTTCTTGCTTCGCTTGTGTATTAGCGGGAGAAAAAGAGAAAGGGATACGTTTTGCTGATGTCTCACCTACTTCTGTATTAGTGGCTCGGTGACTCTTTCTTCGAGGTTTCATTTGCTGCTGCGGGCCTCACTTGTGTATCCTCAGAGGTGCAGCCCTTCCGGGCCAGACAGACAGACAGACAAACACACACACTTCCACACAAAGACATTTATATAAGCATATATAAGCATTCATTTCTTTCAGTAATGTTGTATTTTCATTCAACAGGGGGTCACGGGGTACTAAGTCTATCCAGCTGGCATGGGGTGCAAGGGAAAAAACCCTGGGGCACCAGTCCTGTGGTTTAATTAATTTGTTACAGTTGTACTAGGGTGTTATCTTTGCATTATAGAGTGAAAGTAAGCAAATGCACCTTTTATTGTAACTAAAGATTACAATACAACTTCCGAGGGAACTCAGGATCTTGTCGAAAATAAATGCCATATTGGTGCAGGATGAATGAGTGTGTTTGGACTTGGTTTATAGCGGAGGTGAACCCCCGGGGCCCCCCGGAAAGGCACTGCAGTTTAGGCAAGGG
>NW_024377445.1:0-8694 GCF_016835505.1 Polypterus senegalus
TACAAGTTGCTATGAGAAATGGTTCTCAGCTGATAAGTTGTCATCAGATGCAAACTGTGTAATTGTTCTTTGCAGTGTTAGATGTCCTCACAACTGTGACAGGAGACCCTATCTAAGTCTGGACTTAAAACACAATTAAAGTCCCCTGCCATTACAATTGTATGAGTGTTCACATTGGGAATGGACGCAAATACATTTTCAATGAAGCCTCTAATCATCCACATTGTGTTCATAGATATTTATCAAATTCACTTTTATAGCTAAATAAATTACCCATGACAATCACATATCTATCTTCAGGATCAGATACATACATCTGATACAACAAATGAGACTGCTCTATGTATAAGAATTACCACACCTCCAGTTTTCTTTGTAAAGCTGGAAGGGAACATTTGGCCTAAAGTCCAGTCTTTTTGCAGCCAAATCTGATCATTTCTTAGTAAGTGGGTCTCTTGTAAAAAATACTATTTTAGCATTTAGACCTGTTAGGTGATAGAGTACTTTCTTTTCTTTAATTCGTGATTCAGGCCTTTAACATTTCAGCTCACAAAGTTAACTGTCCGGTCATGGAGACATTGGATTCTGAACTTTTGATGTCATTTTGTAGTCTTAACTGAAAATGAGACAGGTTTGACCTTAATTTCCAATTTTCCTAAGAGTTATTGCCATGAAGCCTATTGTTACGCTGTTACATATCATTATAAGGATTAAAAAGGATGGATTAGATATAGCTTGCTCTCTTCTCTCTTTCCCTAGTACCCCCATCACCCCATTTGTTCTCCCCCACCTGAGACTGGACCCCTCATCACAAAAGTCCCAGTCCTCTGACATACCTAGCTAGAGACAGAGCATGTCTAAAACAAAACTAAGCCCCTCAAGCAGTGTAGGTATATGAGGAATAAAATTGAGATATCTGTTGCCAATACAGTCCAATTACTATAAACACATAATATATCTCTTCAATAGTCTTGAAATAGTAAGATAGTAAACCCAGCAAATGGTGTTAAAAAGTGGCCCTTGATAAAGATAGCAAGCCCTTATACAATAATAACAATAACAATAAACCAAAGGTATGATGTTAGACAGTCCTTTTAAAAAAATATAAAAAAAAAAATTAAAAGCTACTAATTTAATTTTTTTCCACATATACATACATATGTGCATATAATTGTGATTAAACCTAAAACAGAAAGTGGCTGAGAAGGGAAAAGGATGTATAATTACGGTACCAGTATTACTGCAAGCGGATCAGAAAGCCAGTAAGATCTTCTTTGCCATGCCATTACAGGGTGCGACTTACAATGTTATTTCAGAAAGGTGTCTGGCTCATTTTTCTGGGGTTCTTTTTCTGCTTTCTCCTTAGAGGTAAAGATGTAGTGCTTACCTTGAATGTCCTCTTTCAGTTTAGCAGGATACGAGAAGCTGTATCTGATATCGGTTTCATACAAGGCTGTTTAATGTTGTAAACAGCGGCACGCTTAGCAGCTGTTGAGGGTGAGAAATCAGGGAAGATACGAATGTAGCTTTTTTAAAATATAATCCCTTGTTACTGTCTGATATGTGACATTAAATTTAGATTTTAATTTCTTGAGTCCTAGATTTAGAGGCATTTGTTCCAATGCTATCTCAGTGTATGATTTAAAGTCCTCTTCTAATTATTTTGACATCATTCTTATTAATGTTGTCAAAGACAAAAAAAGGAGCCACATAAAGGTTTGGGGCAGCCACCTGTAGATAGTTCCTGACAGCAAAATGAATTGAATTGATGTACAAATGTGTACAGGTTAGAGTCCAAAACAGAACTGAATTGTTGAGGTAAAGATGGCGGTTTTAAGAGCAAGCAGAGGAAGTGACATGGTTGGGGCTGGAACTGGAAATGATGTTGTCGGAAGTAACATCATCAGGACAAGGTGGAAGTGGTCTGAAGTGGAAAGAGAGAAAAGATCAGTGCACTTCGCCATACCCTAGTCTGGCATGGAATTGTCCTCATTCGGCCCTTTAGCTGCCTCCCATGCCAGCACGTGTGTGACAAAAGTTTATATTCCTCCCTCTGCAAATGGAGACTCTGCAATGGAAACGATAAATTCTGCCACCAGCACTTTAATGAGGATTCACTCTGACCCTGCAGTAATAATTAGTGGTGACTTCAACCATGTGACTTTTGAACAAATGATGACAAATTTCTATCAGTTTGTGACTTTTTCCACTTGAGGAAATTACATGCTGGATCTGCTGTATTCAAATGTTAAAGATTCATCCAAGTGTCAAGCTACTGGCACCATTTGGTAAATCTGACCACATCCTGATTCATCTTAACTATAAGACAGTTATTAGACTGAAATGGCTCTGAATGACAAATGAAAGACTGGGAAATGGTGTGTGAGTCACAAGGGGACGATATCGAGGGACTCTGTCACTGCCTCAAAGACTATATGAGCTTCTTTGTTGACACAGTGGTACCCTGTGGTGTTATGGGTCCACAGCTTCGTTTAGCAAAGGCGTTTTTAAATAAATAATCACCGCTCGCGCTTTCTTAGTGAGGGGGTGGTGGCCATAGCAAGCCGGGGGGCGATCTGCGGTGTGGCCGTTTCTCACCTAGTGCACAGGTGAGGGACTGCCCACATCCATGATTGTTCCTGTATAATGTGCTGCAGCTGCTATGGCCCTCGCTGTATAAAAGAAGCGTGAGTCGGTTGGAAGGGGAAAAAAGAGAAAGATCAGAAAAACGAAAAGAAGAGACAGAGGTTACAGGAAGTGAGAGAGCAAGTTGGTGCAGCAGGAAGCGAGCGAGCGAGCGAGCGCACGTAGGCATCTGAGCAGACAGCCTTGGTGTTAGGCTGACACCCAGGGCGTAGTAGTTGTTGTCGCTCCCATAGAATTTGTTGTAGAAAGTACTGGAGTGACTGGGAGACGGGTGACTCCGCATGGGGCCGCGGATGGCAGCGGGAGTCAGGATTTGGGATGTGGTGTCCTCCACATGAGAGTCTTGGCCGTGAGAGGAATTCCCAAGTCTCGGTCTGGAGGGAGCGGAGCGGCCAGGGATCGGGACGACTCAAGTTCAGTAGTGGAAAGAAGGTCAGCTGCAGGTAGAGTGGCTCCCCTGTTGCTAAGCCTGGATAGGGAGAAGCAGGGGAGTCACCAGTTAAAAGAAGGCACCAGACTTGTTGTTGGTTTTAAAGTCTACTTCCTAGAGAACGTTTTAACCTCGTTTTAAAAGGATTGGGTTTTTTTTGTATGTATTTAACCTCCACGTTTGTTTTTATGGATTATTTATTTAATAACTCTTTTTGAAAGCACTGCACTATTTATTTGAACACGTGTTTGTTTTAATAAAAGCACTTTTGCACATTTATACCATCCCCTTGCTATGTTGTTGCCTCCACTGTCTAGCTCATCGGTGACATTACCGACGGTGTTGGGTTTAAGGGCCCTGAACAGCAATGGGAACATGGAGCAGAACCCGCATCACATACCACAAAGACTGTGCGTTTGCTTTACAAACAACAAGCCCTGGATTACTAAGGCCTCCTAAATGAGAAAAAGAACAGCATTCAAATCTGGTGACAAAGAGGCTCTGAAGGAAGTGCAGCATGTGCTAAAGAAAAAGCTGAGTGAAGGAAAGAAAGCTTTCAAAGTTAAACTGGAAAACAAACTCAGATTAACATGAAGGATGTCTAAAATGGACTACATAAAACTATGGGACTCAAGCAATCCAGGGCTCAGTTGCTAGAAGGACAAAGCTTACCCTGAACCAGTTTTTTAATAGATTTAATATAGATCCCACCGCCACCTTCTTCCAATGACCAGTCTCCCCACACAATCCCTACTATATCAACAACTCCTACCACATAAACTGAATGGCCAGTGACAAGTCCACCTCTGACCATCAGTGCAGACTCTCCATAACTGAAGACTAAGTAAGACAACTGAGGAATCTACACATAGGAAAAGCTGCGGGTCTAGGTGCAGTCAGTCCTCGAGTTCTTAGGGCCAACTTTGTGGTGTCCTCTGTCACCTGTTCAATCTGTCCCAAAGCCTTCCAAAATTGCATTGTTCCTGTTCCAAAGATGGTAGGTGCCTCTTCACCTAATGGCTACAGACTAGTGGCACTTACTGTACATTTCACATCATGAAGACCTTTGAGAGGTTGGTCCTGACTACATGCATTTTGTCCATCAGACAAAGGTTGGAAAGCAGGATGCTGTTTTCTATCTGCTCCCCAACGCTTATTCTCGCTGGGACAATGCTGGTAGCACTGTGAGGAGTCTGTTTTTTGATGTCTCCAGTGCCTTCAATACTATCCAGCCATCACTATTAAATAGGAAGCTCAGGGATATGCAGGTGGATGAGCCTATGGTGCCCTGGATGATGGAGTATCCACAGTTTGTAAGACTCAAGGACTGCATGGAAGAGTATTTACCCTTTTGAACTACTTTAAGGACAACAGCCACGGGGGTTATTAGATATCCTTAAAAAAGGTGGGGAAGTTGATGCTCTTCCTCCACCAATATTCTTGTACATGACACGCAGTTATGCAATTTGGCAAATTCTTAAAGAAAATATAGAACAAGCACAATTAGCATAAGACCATTTTTAAAAGCTCAGCCTTGTAGGAATTCCATCTCAGAGATCACGTCACAGTTCTTATTCCTACTCTGATATGAAATTGCTAGCCCATTGGCAGGGTCCCATGAAATTAAGGAGAGGAAAGGGCTGCTTGATTATTTGGTGGAGCAGCCCAGTCGTTTGCCAGCTGGAGTGAGTTTATAATTGAATGTGTTGAAACTGTGAAAGGTTTATGCTCCTGATCCCTACTCCACTCGTCCTTTGTTCACAAATTAAACCTTCATTTCAGTGATAAACTGACATTTAAACAATGGTAGGATCCTGATGGAGCCCTCATGTCTGTCCAAGAGGTTGTAAATGAAAAAGCAGGATGGACTTCTTTAATTGCACGTGATAATGTAACAGAGCCCAAGGTGATCGTCAGAGAATGCCATATTGACTCCCAGAGGCAACATACGTTGAAGTGGAACTTGAGATCAGATAAATGTGAGATCTTGACATGATAGAGGAAAGTTTTAGCCTCTGGTCCAGCTCTAATGTCTTGGTTCCAAAGCCTGACAGCAGCTGACGCTTTCACCGTGGCTTAATCAAATCTGCTTTGATGCCTTCTTCATGATTCAGTGAGTAGATGGCATCCTTGAGTGACTCAGTAAGGCTTAGTTTTTGACTGCACTCAACATGATGAGATGTTACTGGCAAATTTCTTTAACAGTCCCCAAAAAGTTCCCGGTCCTCCCATTTGATTGTATGGGGCACTGGCCACCTTCCAGCACCTGGTGGACAGAGTGCATGACCCCTATAATTTATACAGTGTTACCTACCTGGATGACATGAATAACTATTCCAGCATGTGGGAGGATCACACGGAGCATGTTTGGGTGGTGGTCTGCATGTCAATCTAAAGAAATGTTATTTTGGATTGACGGAAGCTAAGCATTTAGGCTACATGTTGGGTAGGGGCACTGTCCGTCCACAGTGTACTGAAGTTCATGCAATACTGCGCTGGCCTCTTTCACGAAATAAGCAGCAGGTTCTGACTTTTTTTTGTTTGGTGGGGCACTTCAGCCTGTTTGTGACCTCAGCTTTTGCCAGCCACAGAGCCAGTATCCTTGAAACTGAGTAACAAACAATTGTGACTTTCAAGTATGGTAGAATGCTGATATATGCCCCTTTCAGCTGATTTGTTCTGTCCTTAGTTGCTTCCCAACAGCTTGGCTGTGCCAGTTGCAAAGCTGAACAGACAAGGCAGTATTTTGAACCTGGATGCAGAAATAACATTCTTCTGTATGCTGTTCCAGCTGATGCTGAGTTACTATTTAGACTGAAATGGTAAAGACAGGAATAAGTCAAATATAATTTAGTAGTGAGCAGAGATTATCTAATTTTGTGGAGTAATACTAAATCCATAAGTGAATCCATAAGTGAATGTGTGATTATGACAATGAACTGGGCTTTTAACAATCTGGCACAACTCTTCTGACATTAGCAGATGAATAAAACACTTGGTGAAGGTGCCAGTTTCCACCTCTATGTGAATAATGTAATCCCCCATCAGCACAACTAGATCATAATTAATAACTAAGTCAGATAAAAGACAATTAAATTCAGTCATGAACATGGGCTTGATGATCGGTATAGTAGTTCTACAATTTTGCTGGAATCTCTTAACATCAAGTGTCACAACGTATGTGAAGTATTTGCCCACAAAAATAGGACAATCCAGTGTAAACAATGTCCCAATACAGTAATCCAGAGAATGCTCAAAACAAAAACAGTCAGAAGGTCCAAAAATCCACCAATACCAGAAAAGCACAAAATCAGCAAAAAACACAAACTCATCGACTCCCTAGCGCATGCAAATGAACTGCTAGGAACTGTGGGAAACCCTTGTCTTTATACAGCTGAGGGCAGTCACTAGTGAAGATGGGCAGGTAGCCCCACCTCTTGGAGAACCACCCACAAAACACATATAACAAAAAGCTTAGGGACAAAATCAAACTTAAGGAATAATTAACAAAGTAATATAACAATAAATAAATAACTTAAAAATTAACAAAAGGGACATGAAACAAGGTTTTTCCCCCTGATGATACTCAAAATAACCCAAAACCCCAGTGATAGTGCAAGACACCCCCATAAAGTCCAAAAATAACACTCTCCCCCAGTTGGAACAATAGAGAGGAGATGTCTTGTGTCTGAAATAGTAGAGCCAGGCTGAGCAGATGAGGCAAGAATACCCACTCCTGGTGTTCCCAGAAATGCAAAAAACTGGCACATCACTTCTTGGTGTCCTTCAGTGGGGTAAATAAAACAGGAAGACCACCTCACAGTGTTGCTGGCAGAGCTATTGACTGGTGCCACCCACCTGGTGGTCCCATCATTTCAAGTGAAACAGGTAGTTGGGCAGCAGGCAACTTAGCACCTCCCAACTTGGATGACTAGGCATCAGGAGGATGGACACCTTCCAAAAGAGATGAAAGGGCTAAAGCATATGTTAAATGGTGAGTAACTTGATAATGGACAGCAGCTCAGATGTACAATACAATACAATACAATTTATTTTTGTATAGCCCAAAATCACACAAGAAGTGCCGCAATGGGCTTTAACAGGCCCTGCTCTTGACCTGCCCCCAGCCTTGACTCTCTAAGAAGAAAAGGAACAACTCCCAAAAAAACCCCAGTAGGGAAAAAAATGGAAGAAACCTCAAGAAGGCAGTTTAAAGAGAGACCCCTTTCCAGGTAGGTTGGGCGTGCAGTGGGTGTCAAAAAGATAAATGGGGTCAATACAATACACAGATCAGAACAAATCCTCAATACAGTATAAAAATAAAAATTTTAGAAGTACGTAGCAGAATTTAACAATGGAGGACATCACTTAACATGATTTGGATTTGTTTAGAGTCCTGGAGACCTTGGCCATCAAGCTGCCTTCCCCCATTTGGCCATTCCACAGCTGAAACAGTGCAGGGCCAGCCAATCCGATGAAGGACCTCTCTTTCCCATGATTCCAGCGTTCCTTCATTAGGGATGACTTTACCTTAGGCAGACAAAACAACTTGGCAGGTGGGTGGTGGTACCAAGTGCCACATTTGAGTACTGAGAAAAGAAACAGAATAGGTGAGGGTTAGTATCAAATTATAACTATCATGTAACTTTTTAGTTTGTTTTAGTGCTAATGACTGAAAACAGAGATGCAGTCTGTACAGTTAATCAGCAGCTCTAGTCAGGGTATGCTAAACAGAAGTAGTGAGTCTTCAGCCGGGATTTAAAAGCTGAGACCAAAGGGGCATCTCTTATAGTATCAGGCAGACCACTCCACAGTTTAGGGGCCCTGTAACTAAAAGCTCGACCTCCCACTGTTATTTTATTAATCCTTGGAATCCTAAGCAGACCGGCATCTTGAGATCTTAATGCGCGCTCTGGTTTGTAAGTCATGATAAGTTCAGACAAGTAAGCCGGACCTTGGCCATTTAATGCTTTATATGTTAAAAGGAGGATTTTGAAATCTGCCCTAAACTTAACTGGGAGCCAGTGTAAGGATTTAAGAACTGGGGTCATGTGTTTGCATTTCTTGTTCTTGTGATAATTCTTGCAGCAGCATTTTGGATTAACTGCAGGCTGTATAAAGAACAGTTTGAACATCCAGTGAACACCATATTGCAGTAGTCAATCCTACTAGAAATAAATGCATGAATTAATTTCTCAGAATCCTGTTTATTTAGAAAGCGCCTTAATTTCCTAACATTTTTAAGATGGAAGAAACATGATTTGAACAATAATGTAATATGTGCTTTAAATGATATGCTAGAGTCAAAGAGAACTCTGAGATTTTTGATTCAGTAAAATTATAGTGATTCCAACTGAGTTAAACGATGACAGAATATTGTTGTGATCAGCGTCATCCCCGCCAACATTTAACATCTCTGTTTTATCTGTATTTAAAGACAAGTAGCTCTCATCCATTCAGTCCTTTAATTCACTAACACAACTAATTAAAGACAACATTGGAGAAACTTCATTTGATTTAAATGAAAGGTATAACTGGGTGTCATCTGATACAAGTGAAAATTAACATTATGTTTCCTAATGAGATCCATGGAAGCAAGTGTTGATCAGGACACCATA
>NW_024377446.1:0-5003 GCF_016835505.1 Polypterus senegalus
TTGCAAAGCGCGTCTACTTTCCACACAATTACTATAAAATGGAGCTGCCGGCAGCGATGGCTGATAGCTGTGCGGCTTTGAGACGCACGGCACTTCTGCCATAAAGTGAAAGTAAGCACTTTCTATTTTTCCTCCTTCCCTGAGCTACAGCCCAGACAACTACGAATAGGGATCCCTTTACTAGACCGCGGTAAACTAATACTACGCGCTTTGCACTTTCTTTTACTCCTTTAGAGTTAATGAGGTCGGGGAAGCGCGTGTAGGAGTGGGTACCGACAATGCCATCCCGGCGGTCAATGGCAAGGCTGTCTCTCCAGTCTACATGAGACCGCTGTGACACTCCCCAAAAGACGCTAATATCGTCAACAAAGACGTCTTTCTGCACTATATAAATGAAAAAAGGTAAGTTTCCTTTCTTTATACATTTTTCCTCAAACAAAAGCCTCCCTCTTTACACAGCAGAGGCGCTAAACTAATTTCATTTAATTAATGGTAATGCCAGTAGGCACTATTACCACACACCCTCCCCTCAAGATTTCAGGTCATATGCGGGATAAATAATCTGCCACTAGATTCTTTTCCCCAACATAACGATACCTGAAACCTGTATGGCTGGAGAGCCAAATACCAGCGGGCCACACGAGCATTAGAATGCCTCATCTTTTGGATCCACTGCAATGCTCGGTGGTCGCTCTCCACAATAAATTCGTTGGACAGTAGATAATACTTAAGGCTATCTACAGCCCATTTTATTGCTAATCCTTCTTTCTCTAAGGTAGCGTACTTCTTCTCTCGGTCAAACAGCTTCCTACTAATAAACAAAATTGGCCTCTTCGTCACCCTCTCCCTGCATCAAGGCTGCTCCCAAACCTTCCCCAGAGGCGTCAACCTGCAAAGTAAAGGTTTGCAAAGTCAGGACAATGCAATACAACATTCTTACAAAATATTTTTCAGAGATTGAAAGGCATTTTCACATGACTCTGTCCATTTGACGTTTCGTGGTGCAGATCCTTTAAGCAGGTCGGTGAGGGTGCTGCAATATCGAAAAATTGGGGATAAATCTTCTGTACCACCCACCAAACCAAGGAATGACCGGACCTGCTTCTTTGTTCCAGGACACGGACGATCCTTTATAGCGGCCATTTTGTCAATTTGGGGTCGGATCAAACCGCCCCCTATGGTGTACCAGGTATTGCACTTCCTCTTTGGCAATGACTGTTTTTCAGGGTTAACCACAAGCCCAGCTGTTTTAACCTTTCAAACACATCCCAGGTGTTTTAGATGCTCCTCCCAGGTCTTACTGTATACTACCACATCATCTATGTAGGCTCTAGCATACCTCTCTGCTCCTTGCAGCACTTTGTCCATGAGGCGCTGGAAGTTCGCCGCTCCATGCAACCCAAATGGCATGACCGTGAACTGGTACAAACCTCAGGAGCCCTGAAAGCGGTAAGTGGTTTTGCCTCATCGGTGAGTGGGACCTGCCAATAACCTTTGCAAAGATCAATTGTTGTTAAATATTTTGCTGGACCTAGCTGCTCTACCACCTCGTCTACTCTAGGCATTGGGTAGGTATCAAAAGCTGAGATGGCGTTAAGCTTACTGTAATCCACACAGAATCTCATCTGTCCGTTCTTTTTAGGAGCGAGTACCACAGGACTACACCAGTCACTCACTGAAGGTTCGATGATGCCTAAATCTTCATCTGTTCCAGCTCCTCTCGAAAACCTCTTGTAGGCGTGCAGGAATTCTACAGTAGGATGTTCTCACAGGACCTGGGGATGTAAGGCGAATATCATGATGTATAGAGGAGTCCTACCAGGCAAAGATCCAAACAGACCCTCTGGAATCAATTGTTGTACTTCTGCTCTTTTGTCTCTTCAAGATGTTCCAATGATGGTCCTCTTGGACTTCTCTGCAGATGGCAAGTACTGCTCCTCCGATTCCTCTTCTTCGGAGCCTTGAATCAATAGCTGACTTGAAGGGTTAGTATATTCCTGCCATGGCTTCAGCATATTAATATGAAAAGTTTGCCTTAATTTCCTAGGGTGATCAGGCATATCAATCTCATAAGTGACAGGACCTTTTGAGCAACTACTGTGTATGGCCCTTGCCACTTGGCTAAAGACTGCTCTCTGAAGTAGGCAATAATACAGTACCTTCTGTCCAACTGTAAGTTTTCGGTCTCTGACTGCCTTGTCATACCACGCTTTCTGCTTGGCTTGTCGTTTTCCATATTTGCTTTAACAAACTCGACAGGTTGGCGAATTTTTCCTGCAACTTAAGGACAAAGTTAGCACATTTTGTGACTCAGTTCTGTCTCTATCTCCTCTAGGGTTTCCTTTAGCACAGAAAGGGTCCCTTGACATGCCGACCATACAATAGCTCAACGGAGAGAATCCAGTAGATGCCTGCGGAACCTCCCGGTAAGCAACAACAGGTATGGTAGCCACTGATCCCAATCTGATCCAGTCCGCTAACAAATTTCCTCAGCATCTGTTTTAAGGTGGCATTAAATCGCTCCACTAGCCCATCCGTCTGCGGGTGATAGGGTGTGGTCCTTAAACCCAATTCCTAACAAACTATTCACCTGTCTTATCAATTTTGCTGTTAGATTGGACCCTGGTCAGTTAACATTTCTCTTGGGATCCCCACTCTGGCAAATAGCTGTATTAGAGCCTCACAATGTTACTTGCATTTGTCTTCTTCAGGGAAAGGCTTCTGGGAACCGGGTTGCGTAGTCGCACACTACAGAATATATTTATGTCCAGTGCGCTACGTTCGACAGGACCACAATATCAACGCTATTCTGGAAAAAGGCTCTTCCACTACAGGCAAAGGTATTAGTGGAACTTTGTCTCCTCTCTTCACTGGTCCAACTTTCTGACACTCTGCACATGCTTTTATATAATTTGTTACGTCTTTAGTCCATCCTGGCCAATAGAAATGCCGTGCTAGCCTATCAGATGTTTTACTTGCCCCAAATGACCTGACCAGGGAATGCTATGGCTAATCTGTAACACTTTTGCCCTCAGACTAGATGGCAACACCAATCTCTGCCCATGGTCATCTTGATGATACAGGAGGTCATCTTTAATAATAAATTTCTCTCCTGTCTTAGACTGCGAACCCTTTGTGGCCTTGTCAAAGCAGACACGCAGACTGGGGTCGTCCGCTGAGCGGGAAACCACATCACTCGGTGAAGTCGCTACTGTTTCCTGTGAGATCCAAAGGAAATATGAGCTCACCCTGCTTCTGGGGAACGCCCCAGAGCTTCTCACGCCTTATCTGACTACGGGCTTACGGACCGTGCCTGTCTTGTCAGCTTCCCCAAATGGCAGCACATCCCAGCCATCCTGGGCATCTTGCTTTTGCCTTGCCGCCTGGGCCCTTGTGACCATCAGAGTCTCCGCCTGCAGAGTACTCTGTAAGAGATCTTCGATCCCGGCACGTCCAACCTAGTAGAATTGGGTAAGGCATGTTGTCTAATAGCCCATGGGCAACTCATATCCCAAACCTTGAATCTCCAGGTTCACCCGGACAAGAGGATAGGTGACTTCTTCACCATGGACACACCTCAATACTACCTGCTGACCTGACTGTACCACTTGGTCGACCAAACAGTCTTTCCTCACCAGAGACTGGGTGCTTCCTGTATCTAATTAATGCAGGGTACAGTTTACCTGCCATAGTAACCCTTAGAATTTCTCCCTATTCTTAAAAGGTGTCTTCTTCTCAGGTAGGGGGCATGGAACAAAACAAAATTTTGCCTCCTTACGTTTGTTTGGACAAAACTTAATTAGATGGCCTTTCTGTCCACAACCATGACACAACCAACCCTCCCTATAATCTGGCTTTGCAGGTGGGTTGACTAATCTTGTAGGACCACGACCCATTTCACCCCGAGACATACCTGTGGGCTTAGCTGTTGTTCTGGGCCTCTGAATGACTTTATCCTCCTTCCTGAGGTTCCTTGGACGATGGGCAGCCAGGAATACCTCAGCCAGCTCCGCTCTTCTTTGGAAGTTTTGGCCGATGCTCCTCTACCCATGTACGGATTTTAATATCAAATACCTGCAAAAGTTGTTCTAACAAAATAAAGTCAATTATCTGGTCTATTGAGTGTTTCTGGGGTTGTAACCATTTAGTGCAAATTCTTTCAACAGTGTCAAAGTTCTTTAGGAGACTGACCTTCCTCCCATTCGAGAGAACGGAACCTCACCCTGTACGTTCGGTGCTGATCTCGTACTTCTCAGGATGGCAGCTTTTAATGAGTCATAGATCAGGGACTCCTCTACTGGCATGGCCAAAATGCCGCCCTGGCCCTCCTGTAAGTAAAGGAACAAGACGGATTGCCCAATCTGCTCTTGGCCAGTCACACACTGTAGCCACCCTTTCGAATGTTGAAAGGTAATGTTCTATGTCCTCGGGCTCCTGGAAGGGCATCAGACGAGGTATTCCCAAGTTCTTGCTGAGGCTCCTCTACTTCTTTCTACAGATTCATCAGGTTGGAGGACTGCGACTGTTGACCAAATTCACCTGTCCCTGTAGCTGGGCAAACTGGTGCTGCAGACTTTTGAATCGCTGTTCCAATCGTTGGTCTTGTCCTCCTGCAGCGATGAATTGTCGCAAGAGTGTCTCCACTGTACGGATATCCCCAGTGACTTGGACTTCTTCCCCTGCCTGTGCTGCTCGGAGACCACTCCTGTATTGCGGTCTGGAGTGCCAACTCCTGAGGCTTCTTTGGAGCCATACTGCCAAAACTGTCTTCGTCCGTACTCCAAAATCAAAAATACTGTCTCACTTTACCACCTCTGGTCAGGATCCACAGCTGCCACCAAAATGTGACACCCCTGTAGTGGAATTGGAATCACCAGCCTACACTCTAGGTGTCTAGTATGTGGGACCGAGCTGACCAGGATGATGGTGTAAGACAGGAGACACAGACACAAAAGGTTGGTTTTGAAAAATAAAGTGAGTTTTATTTAAGTGCATAAAAAATC